>NC_066628.1:6947511-6981911 GCF_025201925.1 Gopherus flavomarginatus | reverse complement strand
CAGCAAGCAGCAAATATTTGGCCCCACACTTCTGAAACCCCAAACCATGTTCAGGTTTTGGCAGACTAATTTCAGCTTTTCAATTAAAAAAAACCCCACAAATTTTGAAGGAAAGCAGACATTGTCCATGATTTTTTCTGCTTTGTAAAAACCCCTAGTTTTCGATCCAAAAAAAGTTTTGATGAAAAATATTTGTCCAACTCTTTTAATGAGCTTTAGTGCCTTTTAGCACTAGCTAATGCTGAGAACCAGTGATACCTTGTAAAGGTGACCTGAAAAGAAGTTTTCTCAAAACTGGGTTTGTGCCAAGACGTGGAAGGTTTTTAAATGTTTATTTTTCCCAGGGCCACCCAGGGCAGGAGCGAAGTGGGGCAATTTGCCCCGGGCCCCACAGGGGCCCCCATGAAAATATAGTATTCTATAGTATTACAACTTTTTTTTATGGAAAGGGCTGCTGAAATTGCTTTGCTCCAGGCCCCCTGAATCCTCTGGGCAGCCCTGCAGGCTCTCTGGAAACTCAGGCACAAGTCACTATATCAATTAAGCTCAGGCCACATTATCAAACTTTTCTTTTCAATCGTCTGGGCTAGAAAGTTACTTTTTGTTCGCTGAATTTTTTTTGTTGCAAAACCTCAAGTGACTCGAGATATGGGTCCGTAGGGAATATCTCACAGCACCTGTGTTTAAACCCACCCCTGTATGTTCCATGCAGCAGAGTGAGGGCTGCTGTGTGCATGATTCATGTGAACGTTCTGCTGGTGGTGCCTGGGCTGCTGGGGTGTGGTGGGAACATTCCTGGCCTGGCAGCAGCACGGACACATTTTGCTTCAATCTTGTGTGTGAGGAAAGTGCCTCACACAGAGCTCTAGTGCCCACCTCTCCCTAATGAACAGTGCGGGGTTGACAGGGTGGGGCACCACCAGTGGCCAGGTCTCCCTGCACCTGCTCAGAGGAAGGCGTCTGCAGGGGAGAGATTTAGGTAGAGCCAGAGATCAGGGAGAAAATCTGGGAAACTGGGAGATTCAGTAGCTCTGAGAGACTGAGTCTGAAAAGGGAAGGATTGAATTAACCTGGATCCAGAGTGTGTCCTACCTTGTATTTCTGGGCAGCCTCATCCATGAGAAGCACCATGTGAGATCTGTGCTGAGAAGATCTCTCACAAACCACACACACGGCTTCCCCATCCTCTTCACAGAACAGATCCAGGGCTTTCCCGTGTCTCTCACACAGATTCTCTTTTCCTGGTTTGAAATCCAGTTGTTTAATTTTTTTCCACTATATTTGCTCGCTGATAATTACTCTGGAGAGCCGCTTTCTGGATTCAGGCTCTGCAGCTGGGGCAGCACAAGGGGTCAGAGTCCAGCTCTCCCATGTCTCACAGTGCTGAGTGATGCAGTTTTGGCAGAATATGTACTCACAGTGTGTGTTCCCTGGGTCTGTCAGATATTCTAGACAGCGGGACATTTGGTTTCCTCTTGGATTTCCTGTACAGGTGTCGCTGAGGCCATGGCTGCTGGGATCTCTGGTCTTCTGTTCTCTCTGCACCAGAAATAGGTTTGCTGATCATGGGCAGTCCCTGCCCCACCTCCTATCAGCTGCACAGGTGCAGAATGGGGTGAAGAGAAAGGAGAGGCCGGAAGGTGGAGCAGGAGAAAGATAAGGAAAGAAGGAAGCAGGAACTACCTAGACAAGGAATGGGAGCAATGGGGAGTAAAGAAGCAGAAAAGGAATGAAAGGAAAAGGGGGGAAAAAAACAAAAAGAAAACCCAAGCACATAAAAGCTTCAATTCTACCTAGTACAAGTGGGGGTTGGGTTGGCTTGTACTCCCAGGCCTAGCTCAAGCAGCCTCCTTGCTTCTGCAGCTGCACTTCTCTGAGCAGTAGGCTAGTTCCATCCATCAGCTGGGAATGACACCACCTCGGTGCTGGGTAGACGGGCCCTCAAACTAACTAGGACATTCTTCATTCACAGTGAGGCCATCCACAGCTACAGGCAGACTTGCAGTGAAACAACAATAGGTGGGAACTAAACCCCACTCAGTGATTTCAGTGACAAGGTGAGTGCAGAGGATCCTCGGCTTGGCTGTGTCTTGCTGAACATCTAACCACCGGCTTGGGACCAGCTGGGCTACAGGAGCTCCCTGGGTCAGGGTCAGAGGCAGCTGGTGAGTGCTAGTGACAAGGCATGAAAACAGCAGCTCTAGGACATCACAGTTAAAGGTTACAGCCCAGCCTGTTCGTAACACCAGATAAGAGCTGGAAAGAAGATTTTTAGGTTTAAACTTCATAAAACTCCATAGACAGAAGAAAGGAACAATCCTACCCATCCCCAACCCCCAGCCTATTCCAGCTGCCCCAGTCTCTTCCAGTCATTTTTTCTCCTTGGGCCAATACTGAGCCCATCATCACTGTGTGGGCTGGTTCTGCTGGGGGGAAATACGAGCCAGGGATCCATGTTTGGGTTTTGTCTGACTCTAGGCAGAGATGTGTCAGCTCAGAGACTAGGGACAATGGGGTCTGCTCAGCACACAAAGCCGGACATGCTCACATCCACAATGAGCAGCAATCTGCTCCTCTGCGCAGGCTCTTTGCTGCTGGAGCTCCCTGCAAATGTTTCCCACCAACATGTTTTCCGCCACAGGATTAGATTCTGATCCAGGCTGCACCGTCGCTCCTTTGACCTGAGCAGTTAGCCAGTGTCTGGGGCCTTGCTAGGTTCTTCTACTGGGAGGAGAAATGGATTATAAGAGTCAGGTATTTCTTTGGAGCAATCTTTATTATTTACACACAATGTCCACGCATTCCTGTGCCCTGAACATGATAGAAACAAAGGCATTTGCCTTACTCAGAACTCCACGTCTGCTGTTCCAGGGGACTCTGTGCCTGAAGCAAGCTCTGTCTCTCAGTTTCCTGCTGAGACCATGCTCACACTGCATCTCTTGGCTTTCTGCCTCACACACACACACTAAGCTGCCAGCAAATCCCTCAGCCCCTGTGTTTCCAGCTAGCTCCAGGGAAACCCCTCTTAGCTCAGCTTCTCCCCAAAACCCCAATTAATTAAATCTGCGTCCCTTCACCTCACACAGCCCTGTCCCCAGCCAGGGCCTTAATTCTACCCCCTTCCCAGCCCCCACCTCTGCCCCTTGGGTCCCCTCTGCTCCTCCTGCAGCTCCAGGGGCCCTTCACCCCCACATTCATGGTGCTGCAGGGAGGGCGGGGGAGGCACTTCCAGAGCTCATAGAGCTCAGGCTCCAGACGGCTGGGTAGACAGGAGTCCTCCAGGCCATAGGGGCTAGGATGACTGTGCTAGAGAAGCCCATTTTTCCATCTCCAGTGGGCTGTTCCCCCCCATGTCTCAGTGACACTGTCTGACCCAGGATCCCCAGAGTCCTCCTGGACCATAGAGGACAGTGGCAAACAGGCTGCACAATTCCTGGGGCAGTGATGAGATTGGCTTGTCTACTTAGGCACCAACTTCTAGATTTTCCAAGGGTGCTTTATCCCACCACACACACTCTACCCTGTGCCCCACCCCTTCTCCTCCCCCTCCACCAGGGTGCTCCATATTCAATTAGTATCTCCTCGTAGTGGGGGGAAATGATCCAAAGGGCAGGTCCCGTGCCCCCTCGCCCAGCCTCGGGGTCACTGCACTCTCCCCACCCCATGCAAACTGCAGGGGGGGCGTGCTTTTTCCTTCAGCTGCATCAGCCCCTCCTCATGACATGTTCTTCTGCTGTCTCTGATGGGCAGGAGCCCAGGGAGAAGCAGGAAGGAGCCACTTTTAACACCAGCCAGTCTTGGTGGGTGACTGCCTGAGGAAGTCGCTTTCGCTCCCTACCTGGGCTCAGGTGCCAAACTCTGAGCCCAGGCAGGGGGCAGAAGTCACCTCTCCAGCCAGGCTTTCTCAGGCAGCTGCCACGCAGGGATGCAGCGCAGTGTCTCAGCCACTGGCCTGGCAGGGGCTGGTCCTGGCCCTTCCACTTGCAGCATCTGGGCCATGCATTGCCCAGGCCCGCCCCACCCCTTCATGCCCCTCCCCACCCATTGCCTCTGGCATGCCACTAAACAGCTGATGGTGGTGAGTGGGAGGCTCTGGAGGGGATGCTGATGAGCTGATTGGCAGGGCCCACCTCTGGCGGGTGGCTGGGGGTGGGGAGAGAAGATGCCCACCAGTGGGTGATCAGCATTTTTTTTCTAGGGCAATGAGATGGGCTTCTCTACCTCACTCATGCCCTGCTCTCTGTGGTTTGACAGTCCAGAGGCTGCACAGAGTTGAGACCCGAAGCAACCTCCAGGGTCACAGAGATGGCATGGTAAAAAGTCCACAGGGAGAGGTCATAGATATTAGGGTGTGTGGGGCTAGAGAGGTTGATGTTAGGACCCCCAGTGGAATATTCCACCCCTGCCCCCCCCCCCAGACCTCCCCGCGCCTCCGTGTCTCAGCGACACAGACTGAGCTGGGATCGTGGCCCCACCCAGAACCAGGGTCTGATTCTCCCCCCAGGGACGGAGCCCGGCGGGAAAGTGAAGATCGGGGCCTCGTCACCAGCATCGATAAATGTCACCTGCCCCCGGTCACAGTCCAGACAAACCCGGATCCTGCTGGGAGCCCGGTGCCGTGGCAGGGGGATCTCAGGGGAGGTGAGAGCCCAGAACTGACCCCCCCAGCACCACCCCACAGCCCAGATCCCCCTATCAGGGCTGAGGCTGATCACCCCGTTCCTGCTCACAGACTCTCTGGCCACCCCCACAGCCCAGAATAGTCCATCCCCCACCTCCACTTCCCAGCAATGTCTCCCCGAGGTGAATCCCTCACAGCCTAGCACACACAGCGCGGTGTCAAATCTCTCAGGGGTGTCGGGCAGATCCTGCCATTTGTATTCCTATCTCACACTTTTCCAATCCGCAGAAAGGATAAGCTCAGGATGAGCTGTGTATGGATCCAGAGTCACATTCACTGGGTGGGGGATAAAGAATCAGACCGTTAGGGGCAGAGCTCAGCCCTGGGGGCGGCTGGGACCATTTCTCACACTCCCCAGCAACCCTGTTCTGGCTGGGACAGGCCTGGATCCCAGGGACCCGCCTCTGTACTGGGCACTTAAGACTGAGCAGAGATGTGCCTGCAGATCCTCAGCCGGTTTCTCATTTGCTTGCAAAAACTTCAGCTCCCAGGTCCCACTGCTGGGGCTGCTCCATTCCCAGCAGCAGAGACACAGCCAAGAAGGGATCAGAAGCTTTTATTGAGGAGGGAGCAGAGGAGGCAGGTAACCAGTTTAAAAACCCAGTGAGAAACTCCATCCCCTAATGCAGCCTCCTCTCCCAGGCCAGGGAACAGAGAGGACAGTGCAGCATTGGGGAAGAGCTGCTTAACACCAGAATAGGAGGTGGCATTGGGTGGGGGAGCCCCATCCCCAGCCCAGAGAGAAGGGAGAAGCTGCCAGCATCACAGGGAGAGCATCTTCCCATTCCGGGAAGCAGTGACCAGCTCCAATGGGAGAGCCCAGCCCTGCTCAAATGAAAGGCAGGATGTTGGAGAAGCACGATGGGGAGTCTCTGGGTAAAGCAGAGGGGCGTGTCAGCCCTTAGGGCAGAGAGCTCCGTTCGGGTGCTGCTCAGGGAGAGTGTTTCTGTTCAGCAGCCTGGGCATGAACTCAACACTAAATTTGGTGTTAGGGTTATTTGTGTGATGTCAGCTTGGAATCCCCCCAGGTGTTCCGGCACCTTGGTAGACGTTTAGGGGGAAGGGGGAGGCACGAGGGCCCATTGCCTGAGGCCCCACTTATTAGTGGCCCTGCCCCATTACTCCTCTTCCCACTGAGGCCCTGACCCCTTGCCATGCTGGGAGCTTCTCCACTGTGGGGAGCCCCAGACCCTACACCTGCCCTGGGCTGGTGTCTGGGGGGCCTGGGAGCAGCCCCCAGGCCATGTTTACAATCCCCAGAGTGCACCACCCCAGGGCAGGTGGAGGTTGCAGGGTTCCTCAGGACTGCCCGAGCTTCCTGGGTGACAGCTGAGCTCCGGCTTCTGGCCTGGCCAGGGGGCAGGGCCTCGGGGGAAGAGGAGCAGGGGTGGGGTCTGAGAGGGGCAGGGCTGGAAAGAGGCTGCAGTCTCAGAGTGGTTCTCTTCTTTTCGTCTCCAGTTCAGAGGGCAGAGTGTCTGGAGGGGGAAAGGATAAGAGGGATGAGATTTCAGGCTTTCATATTTATACCAGTGTCCCCACTCTGAACTCAAAGAGCTGTGTTTTCATCATGACAGAGAGACAGACAGAGAGACCCAGAGACACACTCAAATGTTTAATATAAGAAGGTCTGAAATCTTAATCTATTTCCTTTCTCATTCAGGCATCTCTCAGCAATGGAACCAGCATCCCTGCAGCCTCACAACCATCCCAGGACCCACAATCTGTAAGTGTGATTTACTTTTCCTCTCATTGCCCCTCCTACCCTTCAGACCCCAGTTGGTTTGTCTCATTCACTTACCGCCTTTTGTCACAACCTAGACCCAGATCATGCAAAGACTTTGGAATAAAAGTAACTTTATCCACTTTGGTCCCTTTGACACAAACGGAATGCTGAGAGTTTGCAAAATCCTGGTTCTAGTTGTGAGCTGTTGGGTTTGTTTACACAGCATCTCTAAAGAGAGCAGCATAAAGGGGCCCTCCTCCTCCACAGGCAGAAATAGGAATAATAATAGAATAACAGGACTGGAAGGAACCTCGACAGGTCATCAAGTCCAGTCCCCTGCACTCATGGCAGGACCGAGCACCATCTAGACCATAGGACGAAACAATAAAATAATTTTATCAATGTGGAAATTGAGGCGGGGGAAGGTTGGCTCCATGGGCCAGATTCACCCCTGTACCGGCAAAAGGAGAGAGGGGAGGAGCCATTTGTGACTCCGCTGTTCAGTGGCTGCAGGGGCCGGTGCAGACCTTGCACAGGCGGAGGAAGTTCTGAAGCCAGCCAGAGTTACATCCCTGTAACAATGGCCCCCGTGTGTCTTGCCCGGCATGCAGAGTACCAGAGGCCCAGCTTTACATTGCCCACCTCCCTCTATCCCTCATCCACCCCCTCCCTCTTCCATCCACCCTCACCACTCCCACCTCATTTCCAGCCCTCTCAGGAACATGCCTTGTGCCTGCAGCTGTGAAGGGGGCACAAGAGGCCCCTGTGCTGGAGGAATCCCTTGCTGTGTGGGAGGAGCTTTCTCCTTCCCTGCAACCCAGGTGCCCAGACTAACTGCATACGGGGCCAGAGCACAGCGATGGGCTGGACTGGGTCCAGGTGTAACAACTGACCTTTAATTTTGGGTGCTGACCTTTAGGCACCTGGGGCCTGGTTCTCAGAGAGGCTGGTCTCCTGCAGCTCCCACTGACTCCACCTGCAGCTGTGGAAGCTACATGGCTCTGGCGCACCTGTCCTGCAGCTCTCTAGTTGGGAGAGGGAAACTTGGGTGCCCCAAATTGGGCCATTTTCGTGAATTTTGGACTGAATGCTGAATGTTGTGATCTTTGGTAAGTCATGAATTAATGTGAGACATCCTGATGTCTGGGTCCCTGCTATATCTGCTCCATTTGTCTGCTTTCCACTAGTTATTATATTAAGTATTGAGAATTGGTGCAAGGGTCATTTCTTATACATAAGTTTGGACAGAGACTGTGCATTTGTACGGACTGACTTGGCTTTGGCCTGGTGAGCCGTTTACTTGACATAAGGGAAACGTTGCCTTAAATTACCTTTTTTATTAAGTGATGTGTTCACAAGTTGCTCTGTGGGACAAAGAGATGTTTTGACCACACAATGTGCTTCAAGACAACAGACACCCAAAGTGTGCTGTCAAGGAGCAGTTGGCAAAGTCCAAAAACCCCCAATGTGGAGAAAAGGGTCAAAGTTATCTGTGTACTCAGTATGTACTGAGTGATGATGAATGAATCAGAAAAGAGAATAACATGAAAATAGTTTGGACAGCACATTAAAAAGTTCATGCATGTGCAGTTCATGATTTAGGCAAGACACTTACTATTCATAACACAAAAAGGTGGTTGGAAAAGAACTAATAAATACATAATCTGGATGTGTATAAGATGTCAGATGTATGGAATAGTCAGAGCATCAAAGGAGAAATGCATCATGACCCACCTTGGCCCCAGGAGAAGGTAACTGGGCAGTATTTCTTTCAGTATGTCTGTCATTTCTTACTTGAGTAGTAATTGTAATGACAAGACATGCTTTTGGAACAAACAAGTGGTTGAATTAATCAACCTGAGTGTCTTGGTTCCCAAGTGTGTGACATTCTTATCCAACAATTTTAAATAGAAGCATAATATAATCTATGGGAACTGAAACAACCACTCAGCTGACCTCAAATGAAGTGGGAAGATTTCATCCTGAAAAGATATCACCACACATGGAGAAGGAAGCCCAGGATACTAGAAGAATGGTCAATCAAGGTAATCAAGGTGATAAACTAATTATGAACCAATTGATCAGCGCCATTGTCTTCCCACAGACTCAGACACTTAACTTAATTTCCCCTCATACATCCCATCTAGGTACCTTTGAACTTCCTCAGACTCTCCAATAACGCAACAGTTTTCTGGAAGTAATCACTGACTCGCTCTTCCAGTTCAGAAGAAATCTCCTCTGGCTGCTGGAACTTCCCCTTCTCACACCTGGAGAGAAACAATTTCACGTCATTATATTTCATTTAGTGACTGATTATAAATTTTTGTTAGTGACTCGCTGCTCTAATAGGCCTAAAGTTAGAATTCCTCGACTTCTCCCAGCCTCAGGGCAGGTGCAGCACAGGCCATGGCCATGAAATGTTCCCCTCAAAGGACCCATTAATATTCTTCAACTCTGGCCCGGTGAGATCAGCTCTGGGGACAAAAGGGGAATTGAGTCTCTATGGACAATTCACTCCTTGGCCTCCATGCTCTGAGGAACAGGAAGTTCCCATGTGAAGTGCTATAGAAATCTGCCCTCTAGGAACTAGACTGAGACACCAACTCCCCCCTCCCCAGCTAATTCCACACAGGTCTCCAAACAGTCCTCAGGTGGGAAAGACTCTTGATTGCTGCTGCCCTGGGCTGAATGGTAACCTGGGCCCCAGCAGTGACAGGCCCATATTCCATCTCCACTATCCTGAGGCAGCCAGTCCCCCAGGGAGGTGACATCTCTGGGAAATACTTGAGGTCAGTCCTTCCCACTGAATGGAGAATTCCGGAGTCCTCTATACAAGGGTGAGAACCTCAGGATGAAGTTGATCAGAGAGATTCGTATCCAGAATGTGACCTTCCCCACACATTTTGCTGTAGAGCCCTGGGGAGATGCAGTGCTAACATCACCACCAAGCTCTTTCACAGTATTGTGAAGTTTGAGGGGGAGTGAGAGAGAGCCACATACCTGCCCAAGGTGCTTCTGATGTCCTAGAGGAGAGGGAGAGGGAGAGAGAGAAAGAGAGAGAAAGAATCTCAGTTTCATTTGATTCACACAGGGGATCCCAGGGAAGAGATTTTTTGAATATGGGGAAGAGAGGCCCTGCCCTGGCTCCAGGGCCATGGATTCCCTGAGCTAATGGGGCTTTTCCATCTCTAATATCTCTGTCTGTAACTCTGCAAAGAACAATAGTCACTCACATGTCAGCAGTGCACACGCCGAGTTACACTCAGATCTCTGACCGCTGGCCCCAGTGCTTATGATTCAGGAGCCCTCCCTTCCCTGTGTGGGGATCTGGGACATTTCGCACTCAATCTCACCTGGAGGAATTCACTTGCTGGCTTCTGACACTTCCCCTCCAGCTCACTGATCAGCTCACTGAGATGGGAAATCTCCTCGGAGAATTTACTGATATTTTCATTCTGGATCCTCACAATCTCCTCATCCAGCCTCTCCAGCTGGGTCAGCAGGAGATGCTCTTGTTCCTCCAGGAACTGCTACAGTTGCTGAAATTCAGATACAATCTTCTGCCTCTCGGTTTGCATCTGTATCTGTATGAAAATAGGGCATGGGCTGGTCAGGGACATGGATGGAGCCTGGGGCCCTTTCATGGAGAGCTGAGTGTGCAGGAGGAAGATCTTCTTTTAAAATTCTAAGATCATGTTACTGCAAGAAATGACCAGACACCGGGGATAGCACATCACAGCTGACTTTCAGTTCACTTGGGGAGGATTTCTGGGCAAGCCATGAGGGCTACACATTAACTCATCAACTGCAATGGAAGCTTAGGGCTTGTCTACACATAGATCTAACCCAGCAATTCATGATCAGGGAATAACACACACAAGCCCACGTTCATCAAGGCCACAGAGGAATTTGCCTCCAAACAGACCTCCCACTGCCAGTCCCTGCTGGTTCATAACAACAGGCACCTACCAGATAATCCCAGCTTTTCGCTTCTCCAGTCTCTTTTAATTCCAGCAGCTTTTCTCTCTCTTCTCTCAGAGTCTTCAAATGGGCCTGAAGTTTTTCCTGAAGAAACAGAAATCATTCAGGAAGTTTTGTTTTGAGGGTTGAGAGGGGTGTGAACTGAGTGTTTTTCCACCCAAACCCAAGATGACCATTGGTTCCAACCGCTTTGTGACATCAGGGCCACCAAGGAGATGAAACCTCATTAATGGAGACTGGGAGTGTGTCACATTCCAACTTGTTACCAAATCAGGTTCAGTCTCTTCAGTAATTAGAGAGAGATCTCAATTATAACCAAGCTTTACTGGTATTTATGAATTGATTAGTGGTACAGAGCATAACAGGGCACTGTAGTCACATGGGGGTGAATCAACAAACCTGTGTTTGAGAAGGGTTAACGAACAAAGTGATACAATTCCCAGAAGCCACCAAGGTTTCAATATGGGCTGGGATTTCAGCCTTGAAGCCCTGAGGACTGCACTGGTTGGGCCGAGCTGATCTAAGCACCAGGGCAAACCCCACGAGACATCAGGAGGCCATTCGTTTGGTTTGAAGCTGCGCAGTCCTAGTGTTGTGGAGCACTATCCCTGTCCGGCAGGGACTCGGCACTGGACATTGCTTTGTCTGGTGCAAAAGAGAAAGGAGGAGACTGAGGATGCAGAAGGACACCCGTGAGGGTGGGGCTGGGGGTGGCACCTCCATGCACAATGATGCAGGTGGGTGGCCCGCTCACAAAGGTGGGGGGGCCCACACAGGGTGACTGATACTGGCGAGGACAGGCCCATGCAGGCAGGTGTGGGGATGTCCCGTGTTCTGGGGATGCCTCGGTGCGCACCCTAATTAGACATGATGCAGATTGGTATAAAGAACGATTGATGTTTGCCCCAGTGCTGCCCTACACCCTTTCCATGGCTGCCATGGAGTCCCTGGGCAATGCTCTGGAACTGCTCCCCACAAAGCCAGTCAGGACTTTGAGGAGCCTCCTCTCGCTTGGAGCAGACTATCTTCAGGGCAAGAAGATTACATGGCTTCACCTCCTGGGTCTCTCCTTGGAGCATTCAGCATCCTCTGCCCCTCTGTGCGCTTCCCACAGCGAGCCCACCCCAGCGGGTTCTTGGGGAAGTCAGAGGGTCCTGCACCCCCACTTCGCTTCGCAGTCAGACGTGACTCTTAGCCAGCCAGTAAAACAGAGGTTTATTAGATGACAGGAACACGGACTAAAACAGAGCTTGTAGGTATAGAGGATGGGATCCCTCAGCCAGGTCCATTCTCATAGACTCATAGACTCATAGGTCAGAAGGGACCAATCTGATCATCTAGTCTGACCTCCTGCACAAGGCAGGCCACAGAACCCCACCCATCCAATTTTATAACAACCCCTATCCCAGGACCGAGTTATTGAAATCCTCAAAAATGGTTTGAAGACCTCAAGCTGCAGAGAAACCACCAGCAAGTGACCCGTGCCCCACGCTGCAGGGGAAGGCGAAAAACCTCCAGGGCACCTGCCAATCCACCCTGGAGGAAAATTCCTTCCCGACCCCAAATATGGCGATGAGCTAAACCCTGAGCATGCGGGCAAGAGTCACCAGCTAGCACCCAAGAAGGAATTCTCTGCAGCAACTCAGTATCCATCGCATCCAACATCTCCCCGCAGACCATTGAGCAGACCTGTCTGGTGGTAATTCAAGATCAATTGCCCAAATTAACGATCCTATCATAACATCCCCTCCATATACTTATCAAGCTTTGTCTTAAAGCCAGGAAAGTCTTTTGCCCCTACTACTTCCCTCGGAAGGCTATTCCAGAACTTCACTCCCCTAATGGTGAGAAACCTTCGTCTAATTTCAAGTCTAAACTTCCTAATATCCAGTTTATACCCATTCGTCCTCGTGTCTACATTAGTACTAAACTTAAATAATTCCTCTCCCTCCCTAACGTTAACCCCCTTGATATATTTATATAGAGCGAGCATATCCCCCCTCAGCCTTCTTTTGGCCAGGCTAAACAAGCCAAGCTCTTTGAGTCTCCTTTCATAAGGCAGTTTTTCCATTCCTCGGATCATCCTTGTAGCCCGTCTCTGAACCTGTTCCAGTTTGAATTCATCCTTCTTGAACATGGGACACCAGAACTGCACACAGTATTCCAGATGGGGTCTCACCAACGCCTTATATAACGGTACTAACACATCCTTATCCTTGCAGGAAATACCCCGCCTGATGCATCCCAAAATCGCATTTGCTTTTTTAACAGCCGTATCACATTGGCGACTCATAGTCATCCTGCTATCAACCAGTACCCCAAGGTCCTTCTCCTCCTCCGTCGCTTCCAACTGATGCGCCCCCAACGTATATCCAAAATTCTTATTATTAATTCCTAAATGCATGACCTTGCACTTTTCACTATTGTATTTCATCCTATTTCTATTACTCCAGTTTACAAGGTGGTTCAGATCTTCCTGAATAGTATCCCTGTCCTTCTCTGTGTTAGCAATACCCCCCAGTTTTGTGTCATCCGCAAACTTTATTAGCACATTTCCGCTCTTTGTGCCAAGGTCAATAATAAAAAGGTTAAATAAGATCGGTCCCAAAACCGATCCTTGAGGGACTCCACTGGTGACCTCCTTCCAGCCTGACAGTTCACCTTTCAATACGACCCTCTGGAGTCTCCCCTTTAACCAGTTCCTTATCCATCTTACAACTTTCATATTCACTCCCAGCTTTTCCAATTTAACTAACAGCTCCCTGTGCGGAACCGTGTCGAACGCCTTACTGAAATCTAGGTAAATTATATCTACCGCATTTCCTTTATCTAAGTAATCCGTCACCTTCTCAAAGAAGGAGATCAGATTGGTTTGGCACGATCTACCTTTAGTAAATCCGTGTTGCAATTCGTCCCAATTACCATTGACCTCTATGTCCTTAACTACTTTCTCCCTTAAAATTTTTTCCAAGACCTTACATACTACAGATTTCAAGCTAACAGGCCTATAATTACCCGGATCACTCTTATTCCCTTTCTTAAAAATAGGAACTACATTAGCAATCCTCCAGTCATATGGCACAACCCCCGAGTTTATCGATTGCTTAAAAATTCTCGCTAATGGGCTCGCAATTTCACCCGCCAGTTCCTTTAATATCCTCGGATGGAGATTGTCCGGGCCCTCCGACTTCGTCCCATTCTGGGGCCCAGCAAGGCAGACCACCCCGTCTGCCCTCACTTCCAGTCCCCAGCCAGCTCCAAACTGAAACCCCCTCCATCCCCTCCCTTCTGGCCTTTGTCTCTTTCCCGGCCCAGGAGGTCACCTGATCTCTTTGTTCACCTTTAGCTATCTCCTTGCAGGGGGGAAGGGCCCCAGCCATTTGTTGCCAGGATACAAAGTGTTGGCAATTTATGCACACTGGAGACTTAAGAAATGCATAGGGGAAACTAAGGCACCCACATAGTAGTCAGAGGAAACATTAAGAACAGTCACACTTTGTCACAGTAGTAAGGCCCCCTGGGCAGGTACCCACCCCCCCAAATGGTGCCATTCCCTGGTAAAGATCCTGGAAGCAGTGCATTCTGGGAGATTTCAAAAGGCTGCCTGGTGGGACTAATGGAACTACTCTGACTGGTCCTTGCCCACGTACACAACAGAACAAGTCAGACTGACACAGGTCAGCACCTCCCAGGAGTTAATTTTGCTGCTATCCAGTCTAATCCCAGTTTTATTTGGCATGGACCTGCACTTTCTGGAGCCCTTTTGTGTGCGGACTCAGGGTGCTTGGGGTCCCACGCAGTGTTTAGCCCAGTGATCTCCTCTAGTGCAGGCCGGCAGCATCTGAGTTTAACCCCTTATAGAGCAGCACAGGAGTTCAGAATCCCAGTGAGAAATTTCATCTCCCTGCTGGGCCTGGGGCCTTTATCAAGGCAGCTCTCCCTGCTAATGGACACACTTCATTGGGGAGGGAACTGACACTGAGGAGACAGCATGGTCTAGTAGCTAGGGCCCTGGACCAGGTCTAGGAAGACCTCAGTTCTATTCTCATATACCAGTGACCCTGGGCAACTCACTGTCCCTTCTGGGCCTCAGTTTCTCTCCTACCCTTTGCTTGTCTTGCCTATTTATGCTGTAACCTGCTCAGAGAAGAAATTGTCCCCTGCTGCTTTTTGTGCAGGGCCCAGATCTCATTTGAGGTCTGTACGGGCTACTGTGATGCAATAAGGTAATCATAATAATAGGCACCAACTTCCACTGTTCCCGGTGGGTGCTCGACCCCACCCCCACCCCTGCACCACCCTCGCCCCGCCCCCATTCCATCCCTTCCCCAAAGTCCCCGCCTCTTCTCCACCTCCTCCCCTGAGCGTGCCGCGTCCCCACTCCTCCCCCACCCTCCTGGAAAGTCCTAAGTGCTGCCAAACAGCTGTTTGGTGGCAGGAAGCACTGGGAGGTAGGCGGAGGAGCAGGGATGTGGCTCGCTCAAGGGGGGAGGAGGTTTGGTGGCACGGTGATGGAGGGGAGCTTGGCTGCTGGTGGGTGCAGAGCACCCGCTAATTTTTCCCAGTGGGTGCTCCAGCCGCAGAGCACCCTAGAGTCAGCGCCTATGATCATAATAATCATTTCTATTAAACAAATCAGTAACGAGCAGCTTGTAACTTCCCCTTCTCCAGGCTGAGGGCAACATGTTCATAAAGATCAGTCTGCAGCTCTTCTGAGTCAAGCTTCGCTGAGTATTTCACAGTTTCCGCTGTGTTAAAGCTGGTTTGAAAAGGATTCAGCATCTCAGAAAAGTTTCCCCTCATGGGGTGTCTGTAAAGAGTTTATATTTTGCCTCTGTTGCCAAACGGCCAAATCATTAATTTTGTCATAGCATCTCCTATACCATAAAGATTTTACAGAGCTGAATGATGTCTCACAGCTGTGCCATGTAACTTTCAGTGAAATTAGCCTGTAATTAAAATCCGAAATTATTACCCATTAAACTCAACAGCAATTCTCTACCTTGTACTCCTGGGCAGCTTCCTCTATGGGAACCACCATGTGAGCTCTGTGCGCCTGGGACAGATGGCAAACCAGACAGATTGAAGTTTCACCCTCGTTACAGAACAGTTTCAGAGCTTCCTGATGTTCCCCACACACCCCATCACCTCCTGCTCCCTTCGCTGCCTCATTTGCCCGTAAACTCAGCCGACTGGCGAGTTCTACCATGTTTGCCAACTGCCTGTTCGGCCTGAGGTTTCTCTCTTGCACAGTTTCCCTGCACTGAGGGCAGGAGGCGGCTGTAGCGGATCCCTCCCAGCACTGGCTGATGCAGACTTGGCAGAAATTGTGCCCACAGTTTGTAATCACTGGTCCTTAAAATACTCCAGACAAATGGGACATGTAGCTTCCTCTTGGAGACTTTCCATGGGGTTCCCTGCAGCCATGGCTTCCTCTGGGCAGTGTAACAAGGTAAGAACTAAGAAGTTTCAATTTCCTCCTGAATTCACACTCTGCCCCGCCTACAGCAACAACTGGATGTTTCCCTTCCTGGACTGATGCACACTGTTTGCTGAATTGGAAGGAGCCCACTGGTAACAATTCAGCTCTGAGGGTTTAGTGAAAAATACACTACTAGTGTTCTGGTCCTGCAGTCAGCCCCCTGTGCTGGTGTGTGGGCGTCAATCACTGGGGCTTCACGCGGACATCAGCATCTGCCTGTCCTGATGAGCTTGCAGGAGCCGGGTGGGTCTGTGTGTCTAAGGAGTGATAGTCAGGCTTGGTAGAATTCATTTGTAATATAAAATTTTGACAGATGTTTATTTTTAAGCAATTTTTATACTTATCGATTTAAACTTCCACAGGTGCACAAAAATGTGGGTTTTAAGCATTTCATTCCAATTGTTATCAATTTAAATTTTCACAGTAGTGGGAAATTTAGGGCAGGATCAGACAGTATTTTGGTCAGACAATGAGAGTAGAGACAGATTAAAAAAGCTAAAGCTTCATATCCATTAAAATAGAGATTTTCAACCTCACATGTCAAAATATGCAAAGTAAATATTCTTAAATCTATGTCAAAGTTCTCAGGCAGCATTGTTCTTACTGGGCCTATTGGTACATTTTAACTATTATCAATGGAAGTATTTTTTCATGGTCTCTGTGTGTAAATCAACATTTGCAGACATCGACCGATAAAGTCTAATCCTTCCAAGTGATATGAAATTCACAGGCCAAAACCTTGGTTACGCTGGTATCAACATTTCAAAGCCTGATTCACATGTATACTGAGGCTGCTCTGGCTAAATGTAAAGGTGCCACAGTGCTACCAACACTCATGATTTTATCATGAGTCTTATAATATTTGTTGTGTTTGTTAAAGCCCCAACTCCTGGAAGCATGTGATGAGGTGAGACTCTTGGCTTATGTTTCCTAAACAAAGGAACTTTCCAGTTTTCTTGATTGCAGAGGGAAAAAGAAAAAGATACAAACTGTGTGGTTTCAGAGTAGCAGCTGTGTTAGTCCGTATCCTCAAAAAGAACAGGAGTACTTGTGGCACCTTAGAGACTAACACATTTATTTCAGCATAAGCTTTCGTGGGCTACAACCCACTTCTTTGGATGCATAGAGTGGAACACACAGACAGAAAATATTTATACATATAGAGAACATGAAAAGGTGGAAGTATGCATACCATCAAGAAGAGTCTAATCAATTGAGATGAGCTATCATCAGCATGAGAAAAAAAACTTTTGAAGTGATAATCAAGATGACCCATAGAAGGGGTGGGAACTTAACATAGGGAAATAGATTCAATTAGTGTAATGACCCAACCATTCCCAGTCTCTGTTTAAATCTAAGTTAAGAAGTGAGCTGTAGCCCACGAAAGCTTATGCTGAAATAAATTTGTTAGTCTCTAAGGTACCACAAGTACTCCTGTTCTTTTTATGATCTGAGTGAAGCCTAACGATCTGAGAAGGCAGAGGATGAATAGAAAGAACCCAGTAGTTATTACTGTTATATTTAAGTAAGTCTCATGGTTTTTAAGGCAATTTCAGGGGTCCTGACTCATCATTTTTTAAAAGTTTGGGACTGGCAAGACTGTGAGAATTCAGGCCTTAAATCTCTGCTACCCATGGAAAGCCCCCTAATTTAGTGCCATGATTTATCTGAAACAGCACACTTATAGACAGGGAAATAGACAGAGAGGCCAAGGTGTGGAAATGCGCATAGAGCGGGGCTGTGGGCCCACAAAGCAAATAAGCCCAGCCCCCCTGGACTGGGGCTGAAGCAAAGAGATAAATTAGAACTTTCATTTTTTTAATGTAGGTCCTTAGAGCCTTTGCTGGAGACAAGACCTGAAAACATGAACTGATCATTGCCAAGGCAGCATTGCCAGCATCACGTAACCAAAAATCAGGAGAGTTGCTGAACGAAGCACAAGGGTTTTTTAAAAAATCACATTCTGGACTTTTTGTATGTTTTCTGAACATTCAGGATTCACTCTGCTCACATTCTCAATCTTTTCTACTCAGCCCTGAGAGCAAGAAAGTGATCTTTGTTAGAGGGTTAGGGATGGTCTAGACAGTATTTGGTCCTGCCATGAGGGCAGGGGACTGGACTCGATGACCTCTTGAGGTCCCTTCCAGTCCTAGAGTCTATGAGTCTATGAGAGTGAGCGCTGAAATTGCCACCCAATCACAGGATTCCAGGAGCTGAGGCATTAAGAGAAACACCAGCTAGTGAAAGAGTCAGTGTGATGTCCGTGCACTGTGTAGGGAGTTCAGGGCCCAACTCAGCTTCGCAGAGTTGCAGACTGTGATTTTCTAGTTGTTCACAAATGAGGCTCTGCCATGACGCTCAACATTGCGACACCAAGTCCCTTCATGGATTGCACCCTGTGTAACCAGTCACCTCTCTGCAGAGCACAGCTGAGCAATTCCTGATTGACATGGGTGTGCACAGGACAGAGACAGAGCACAGGCTGGATAGTGACACATCACAGTAAACCCAAACTCTCCTCCTAGAGGCGCGATAGTCCCTGTGGGGGCTGGGGGGACACAGTCAAGTCAGGAAGTAAATCCCATGATTCTGCCCCCGGCAGCTGCAGCTGGGACAGTAAAGTGGAACAAACTAGAAGAATTGTTTGTAATGTTTTATTTACAGAATTAGGTTTGCCAGCTTTCTCATGAACATCCTTGTCCCAAACCTACAGAGCTGAGAAGGAGCCTTAATAACCACAGCATAGAAAGGAGATCCCCAGCTACCAAGAACAGTTTTCTTAATAGCACAACAGTAAAGTTGCCCAGGAATTAATATAGGGAATTAATGAGTTACAGTCTCACTTTCAGGAACTTGTAAGAAATCTCTCCATCCCTCGCACGTTCCCTTTCCTTCTCCCTTTTCTTTCACATTGTCCTTTTCTACTCATTTTTCTAGCCCTCACTTCCCACCACTGTTTATTTTCTGATGTCTCTCCCACGGTCCTCTCCTCTCTTTCACACCTCTTCTTTCACGGCTGCTCCCTTTTCACCCCTGATTGTATGACTTCCCATCTTGCTGCCCCCGGCTGGTCCCCCTGGCAGGGATATTTTCCTGTCCCTTTTCTCATTTCTTTTTTTCCATCATTTCTCATAGACTCTCCCTTTATTCTTGTTTAATCTTCATTCACATTTTTCTTCTTGCTTCTTCTAATTCCCCCTGGTTAAACTGCCCTGTCCCTGTCTCTCCCTGTGCTGCCAACTTCGGGAGTTTTAAACAAGATCATGAGACTGACCCCTTGATGATTTTTTTAAGGTTATATAATGGGGTTTTTTTGGGTCAATCTCCCCCTCCCACCTCTGTGTGACAATCACAGGGTTGCCAGCTGTCCTGTAGTTACAGGGAAAGGTGACTTGGGCCCCTGCAGCAGGAGCTCTGGCTGGGAGACCCCAGTGAGATCGAATCCCAGAGATCTGTACAAAACACTCCCTGGTGCTGCTTCTCCCCAATGCCCAAGCCCTGATTGAATCATGCTGTGTCCCTGCCACCCCCCCCTCCGCCTGTCCCCAACCTGGTTATTAGTGTTACCTCCTGCCTAGCCCCCTCACTGCCCCTCACTCCTCCTGCAGCCCTTGGGGTTCTTCCCCCCGCCCCCTTCCATCCCGGGGGCTGCAGGGAAGGGGAGGGGCTTCCATAGGTCATAAAGATGAGGAGCCAGGGGCTGGGTAGACAGGAATCCTCGAAGGTCATACAGACTGGGGTGTGTGAGGCTCGAAAGGCTGATTTCAAGTTCTGCAGTGGGATATCCCCCACACACGCCCTCAGGGGCACAGTCTGAGCTGGGATCCCAGCCACACCCAGAGCCATGGTCGGATTCTTCCCCCAGGGATGGATCCTGGCGGGAAAGTGAAGATCGGGGCCTCGTCACCGGCATCAATAAATATCACCTGCCCCTGGTCACAGTCCAGACAAACCTGGATCCTGCTGGGGATTCGGCGCCGAGGCAGGGGGTTCTCAGGGGAGGTAAGAGCCCAGAACTGATCCCCCAACCACCCAACAGCCCAGATCCCCCCATCAGGGCTACAGCTGATCCATCCCTTCCTCCTCACAGACTCTCTGGCCACACCCACAGCCCAGCCTCCCCCACCCCCCACCTCCACCTCCCAGCAATGTCTCCCCGAGGTGAATCCCTCACAGCCCAGCACACAGGGCTTAGTGTCAAATCTCTCAGGGGTGTTGGGCAGCTGCTGCCGTGTGTCTCCCCGCGTCACACTTTTCCAGTCCTCAGACAGGACGAGGTTGGGATGAGCCGTATCTGGATCCAGAGTCACATTCACTGGGGAGAGAGAATCAGAGCGTTAGGGGCAAAGCTCGGCCCTGCGGGAGGCTGGGACCATTTCTCACTCTCCCCAGCAGCCCTGTCCTGGCTGGGACAGGCCTGGATCCTAGGGAGCTGCCTCTGCCCTAGGCACCTGAGACTGAGCAGGGATGTCACTGCAGTTCCTCAGGCTGTGTAATGGGACCCACTTCATTAGTTTTTCATTTGCTTGCTGAGACTTCAGCTCCCTGCTCCCTCTGCTGGGGCTGCTCCATTCCCAGCATCAGAGACACAGCAAGGAAGGTTTTGGTGAAGAGGGAGCAGAGGAGGCAGGTACCAGGTCTGAACCCCAAAGGGAAGCTCCCTGCCCTAAATACGGCCTCAACTTCTCGGCCAGAGTAGGAAGAGCTAATTAAGAGAAGAGTAGGAGGGGGCATTGGGTGGGGTAGCCCCATCCCCAGCCCAGAGAGAAGGCAGGAGCTGGCAGCATCAGACGGAGAGCATCTCCCCAGTCCAGGAAGCAGGGAGCTGCTCCAATGGGAGAGCCCAGTCCTGCCCAGAGGAAAGGCAGGATGTTGGAGAAGCGGATGGGGGAGACCCCCAGCACTGGGGTAGAGCAGAGGGATGTGTGAGCCCTCAGGGCAGAGAGCTCTGTTCACAGGCTGCTCAGGGAGAGTTTTTCTGTTCAGCAGCCTGGGCATGAACTCAGCACTAAGGTTGGTGTCAGGAGTGTTTGTGTGACTTCAGCGTGGGAGCTCCTCACTGTTCAGTGTGTTGTTTTTAGGGCCATGTGTGTCATGGTCGGTATCGGTTTGGTTGGTAACTTTAGCTACAATCTCATGAAGACGTTTTCCGATCATTTAAAGACAATCTCCAGCTGCAATCTCACCCTGTCTGAATGTTCCTAGGGATCCTCCTCTTTTCATCTCTAGTGCAAATGGCAGAGTGTCTGGAGGGGGGAAAGGAGAAAAGAGATGGATGAGATTTAAGGCTTTCATATTTATAACAGCGTCCCCGCTCTCAACTCCTAGAACTGTCTTTTAATTATGACAGAGAAACACACCGAGAAACACTCAGATATTTAATATAAAAAGGTCTGAAACTCATTCAGGCATCTCCCAGCAATGGATCCAACATCCTTACAACCTCACAACCGTCCCAGGACAGATAATCTGTAAGTGAGATTTACTTTTCCCCTCCCCATCCCCTCCTACTCTTCAGACCCCAGTTGGTTTGTCTCATTCACTTACTGCCTTTTCTCATAACTTAGACCCAGAGCCTGCAAAGACTTTGGCATAAAAGTAACTTTGCCCACTTTAGTCGCTTTGACACTAACGGGATGTTGAGAGTTTCCTAAATCCTGGCTTTAACTGTGAGCTGTTGGGTCTTTTTACTCAGAGTCTCTACAGAGAGCAGCACAACGGGTTCTTGTCGTCCATAGGCAGAAATAGAAATAATAGTAAAACCATTTTATAAATGTGGAAATTGAGGTGGGGGGAAATCCTTGACTTGATTTTCCTTGACCTCACCTCAGTCCCTGGAAAAATCATGGAGCAGGTACTCAAGGAATCAATTCTGAAGCACCATATTTGGGGTTGGGAAGGAATTTTCCCCCAAGTCAGATTGGCAGAGAGCTTGGGGGGTTTTCTGCCTTCCTCTGCAGCATGGGGCACTGGTCACTTGCAGATTTAAACCAGTGTCAATGTAACTTGAAGTCTTTAAATCATGATTTGAGGATTCCAGTAACTCAGCCAGAGGTTAGGGGTCTATTACAGGAGTGGGTAGGTGAGGTTCTGTGGTCTGCAATGTGCAGGAGGTCAGACTGGATGATCGTGATGGTCCCTCCTGGCCTTAAAGTCCATGAGTCTGAGTCATTTCTTTCTTTAACAGTAATTGTAATGGCAGGAAATATTTTTGGTAGAAATAAAGGTTTGAATTGATCAACCTGTGTGACTTGGACCCCAAGTGTGTGACATTCTCACCCAACAATTAAATAGAGGCATCATCTAATTGTGACCCAATTGACCAGAGCTACTCTCCTCCCTCAGTCTCAGAGGCTCATCCCAATTTCCATTCCTAGATCCTTTCTAGGTACCTTTGAACTTCCCCAGAGTCTCCAGTACCACAATCATTTTCCGGGAGAAACCACTGACTCGCTCTTCCAGTTCAGGAGAAATCTCCTCTGGCTGCTGGAACTTCCCCTTCTCACACCTGGAGAGAAACAATTTTACATGATTATATTTCACTGTATGACTCATTATAAGTTCTGGCTAGAGTGGTTGCTGCTCTAATGGGCCTGGAGTTAGAATTTCTCGACTTCTCCCAGCCTCAGAGCAGGTGCAACACAGCCCATGGCCGTACAACTTTCCCTTCAAGGACTCATTAATATACTTCAACTTGGATCTGGAGAGAACAGCTCTGGGGACAAAAGGGGAAATGAGTCTCTATGGCTAATTCACTCCTTGGCCTCCACGCTCTGAGAGACAGGAGGTTCCCATGTGAAGTGCTGTAGAAATCTGCCCTCTAGGAACTAGACTGAAACACCAACTCCCCCTTCCCCAGCTCATTCCACACAGGTCTCCAAACAGTCCTCAGGTGGGAAAGACTCTCGATCGCTGCTGCCCTTGGCTGAATAGTGACCAGTGCCCAAGCAGTGACAGGCCCATATTCCATCCCCACAATCCTGAAGCAGCCAGTCCCCCCAGGGATGTGACATCTCTGGGAAATACTTGGAGTCAGTCTTTCTCACTGAATGGAGAATTCCAGAGTCTTCTATACAAGGGTGAGAGCCTTAGGATGAAGTTGATGAGAGAGATTCGTATCCAACATGTGACCTTCCTCACACATTTTAGAGCCCTGAGGAGATGCAGTGCTAACATCACCACCAATCTCTTTGCCAGTATTCTCAAGTGTGAGGGGGAGTGAGAGAGAGCCATGTACCTGCTCAAGGTGCTTCTAATATCCTAGAAGAGAGAGAGACAAAAGAATTTCAGTCCCGTCTGACACACACACACAGGAGATTCCAGGGAAGGGATTTTGCAAATATGGGGAAGAGAGGCCCTAGCCTGGCCTAGGATCATGGATTCCCTGAGCTAATGAGGGCTTTCCATCTCTCATATCTCATGTCAGCAATGCACACGCCAAGTTACACCATGGTCTCCGACTGCTGGACTCCAGTGCGTAGGATTCAGGAGCCCTCCCTTCCCTGTGTGGGGATCTGGCATGTTTCTAATAACGGATGCCAGTTTCCAATTATCCCTGGGGGTGCTCAACCTCATGCCCCATTCCCACTCCACCCCTTCCCCCAATGCCACACCCCAGCGCTACTCTTCCAGCTCCCATTCCACCCTGCCTCTTCCCTGCCTCCTCTCGTGAGCACACTCCCTCCCTGCTCCTCCCCCTCTCTCCCAGCATCTCCCTCACACAGTGGTACAGCTGATTGCAACAGGCAGGTGGTGCTGGAGGGAGGAGGAGGAGTCAATCAGCAGGGAGCTGGCTGCCCTGGAGCCCCCATTTATGTTTCTTATTCAGTCTCACCTGCAGGAATTCACTTGTTGGCTTCTGACACTTCCCCTCCATCTCACTGATCAGCTCACTGAGGTGGAAAATCTGAGCAGAGAGTTTACTGACATTTTCATTCCATATCTTCACAATCTCCTTGTCCAGGTTCTCCAGCTGGGCCAGCAGGAGTCGCTCTTGTTCCTCCAGGAACTGCTGCAGTTGCTGAAATTCAGACACAATCTTCTGCCTCTCGGTTTGTGTTTGTTTCTGTATGAAAATAGGGAAAAGGGCTGGTCAGGGACATGGATGGAGCCCGGGGTCCTTTCATGGAGAGCTGAGTGTGCAGGAGAGAGAATGTCTTTAAAAATCCTAGGCAGGGGATTCTCTCATACTTTCCCCTTTGGCCCCTGTATCTCTGAAAGGGATGTTTCCATGCCTGTCATGGTCAGCATATTCTGTTATTCATGGTCTCTGGGGATTCAGACCCAGGGCAGCAGGAAGCAGGACTCAGCAGTACCCTGACAGAGATGCCAGGGGAGTTAAAAGAAATATACATTTGAAAAATGCACAAAATGACCAGAGACAGTGGATAGCACTTCACAGGGACATTCAGTTCACTTGGGAAGGATTTTTGAGCAAGCCACAAGGGCTAGACATTAACTCATTAACTGACATGGAAACTAAGGGCTTGTCTACACATGAATCAAACCAGCAATCCATGGTCATGGAGAAACACACACAAGCCCATGTTCACGTAGGCCACACAGGAGTGTGCCTCCAAACAGACCTCCCACTGCCAGTCCCTTCTGGTTAATAACAACTGGCACCTACCAGATATTCTCGGCAATTCCCCTCTCCAGTTGCTTTCAATCCCAGGAGCTTTTCTCTTTCTTCCCTCAGAGTCTTCAAATGGGCCTGGATTCTTTCCTGAAGAAACAGAAATGATTTGAGAAGTTTCATCTGGATAGTTGAGAGGTGCTTGGAAGTGGGCGTTTTTCCACCCAAAACCCAAGATGACTGTGGTTCTAATCACTATGTGACATCAGGACCACCAAGGAGATGAAACTTCATTAATGGAGACTGGGGACGTGTCATATTCTGATTTGTTACCAGTTGCGGTCCAGCCTTTTTAGTAAATAGAGATCTCAATTATAACGAAGCTTTACTGGTATTTGTGAACTGATTAGTGGTACAGAGCATAACAGGCACTGGAGTCACATGGGGATGAATCAATAAACCTGTTTTTAGAAGGTTTAACAAACCAAGTGATACAAATCTCAGAAGCCACCAGGGTTTAAGTATGGGCTGGTATTTCAGGCCTGTAGCCCTGGGGACTGCACTGGTTGGGCAGAGCTGGTCTAAGCACCAGGGCAAACCCCACGAGACGTCGGGAGGCCATTCATCTGGTTTGAAGCTGCACAGTCCCTGTCTGGTAAGGACCCAACACTGGACGTGGCTTTGTCTGGTGCAAAACGGAGAGGAGGAGACTGAGGCTGCAGGAGGACACCAGTGAGGGTGGGGGCAGGGCTGGGGTGGCACCTTCATGCAGAATGATGCAGGTGGGGACACGCTGGAAAAAGCGGTGGTGGGGCCCACACAGGGCGAGTGATACTGGCGAGCACAGGCCCACGCAGGCAGGTGTGGCCATGTCCTATGTTCTGGAGATGCCTCAGTGACCTCCCTAATTAGACATGATGCAGATTTGTATAAAGAATGGGTTGGGGTTTGCCCCAGTGCTGTCCTAACCCCTTTCCATGGGCAGGTACCCCCCGGCCCCCACGGTCCCATTCCCTGGTAAAGATCCTGGAAGCAGTGCATTCTGGGAGTTTTCAAAAGGCTGCCTGGTGGGACTAATGGAACCACTTTGGCTGGTCCTTGCCCACGTACACAACAGAACAGGTCAGACTGGCACCGGTCAGCTCCAGCCTGGGGTTAGTTTTGCTACAACCCAGTCTAATCCCAGTAGTACTTGGCACGGACCTGAGCTGTCTGGAGCCCTTTTGTGTGTGGACTGAAGGCGCTCAGAGTCCCACACAATGTTTATCCCCGTGATCTCCTCTAGTGCAGCCCGGCAGCATCTGAGTTGAATCGTTCATGGAGGAAAACAGGAGTTCAGAATCCCTGTGAAAAACCTCCTTCTCTGGTGGTCCTGGGATCTTTATCAATGCGTCTCTCCCTCCTAACATACACACTTCATCACTGGGTGGGGTGATGCAAAGATGGCAGCATGGCAAAGTGATTCAAGATTTGGTCTGGGGAGATCTGGGCTCTATGCTAAGGTCTCTCACTGACATGGTGGGTGACTGTGGGCAACTTACTGCACTGCTTTATGCCTCAGTTTCCCTTCCCACTTTTTATCTAGCTAGACTAGTCGATCCTGGAGACTCTCCAGTTGATTGAGATCTCTGGCAGCGCAGCGGGGTTGCCCACTGCTGCTGAGGCAGGCTCCTTCCTTCAAGCACCACCCCCGCACATCCCATTGGCCAGAAATGGGGAACTGTGGCTAATGGGAGCTGTGGGGGCGGTGCCGGCAGAGGGGCAGCACAATTGGAGTTGCAGCTAGCAAGGGATGTGAAGGGTAACAAGAAGGGTTTCTACAGGTATGTTAGCAACAAGAAGAATCATAGAATATCAGGGTTGGAAGGGACCTCAGAAGGTCATCTAGTCCAACCCCCTGCTCAAAGCAGGACAGGAAGAAGGTCAGGAAAGTGTGGGACCCTTACTGAATGGGCAAGGTAACGTAGTGACAGATGATGTGGAAAAAGCTGAAGTACTCAATGCTTCTTTTGCCTCGGTCTTCACAGACAAAGTCAACTCCCAGACTGCTGCACTGAGCAGGACACTATGGGGAGGAGGTGAGCAGTCCTGAGTGGTGAAAGAACAGGTTAAGGACTATTTAGAAAAACTGGATGTGCACAAGTCCAGGGGTCCAGTTCTAATGCATTCAAGAGTACTGAGGGAGTGGGTGATGTGATTGCAGAGCCATTGGCCATTATCTATGAAAACTTGTGGCGATTAGGGGAGGTTCCGGATATTTGGAAAAAGGCAAATATAGTGCCTATATTTTAAAAAGTACAGAAAGAGAACCCAGGGTACTACAGACCGGTCAGCCTCACCTCAATCCCTGGAAAAATCATGGAGCAGGTACTCAAGGAATCCATTCTGAAGCACTTAGAGGAGAGGAAGGTGATCAGGAACAGTCAACATGGATTCACCAAGGGCGAGTCATGCCTGACCAGCCTGATTGCCTTTTATGAGGAGATAACTGGCTCTGTGGATATGGGGAAAGTGATGGATGTGATATATCTTGACTTTAGCAAAGCTTTTGATACGATCTCCCATAGTATTCTTGCCAGCAAGTTAAAGAAGTATGGATTGGATGAATGGACTAAAAGGTGGATAGAAAGCTGGCTAGATTGTCAGGCTCAACAGGTAGTGATCAATGGTTCGATGTCTAGTTGGCAGTGGGTATCAAGCGGAGTGCCCCAGGGATCAGTCCTGGGGCCAGTTTTGTTCAACATCTTTATTAATGATCTGCATGATGGGATGGATTGCACCTTCAGCAAGTTTGCAATGACACTAAGCTGGGGGAAGAGGTAGATATGCTGGAGGGTAGGGATAGGGTCCAGAGTAACCTAGACAAATTGGAGGATTGGGTCAAAGAAATCTGCTGACGTTCAACATGGACAAGTGCAGAGTCGTGCACTTAGGACAGAAGAATCCCATGCACCGCTACAGGATGGGGATCGACTGGCTACGCGGCAGTTCTGCAGAAAAGGACCTGGGGATTACAGTGGATGAGAAGCTGGATATGAGTCAGCAGTGTGCCCTTGTTGCCAAGAAGGCCAATGGCATATTGGGCTGTATTAGTAGGAGCATTGCCAGTAGATCGAGAGAAGTGATTATTCCCCTCTATTCCACACTGGTGAGGCCACTCCTGGAGTATTGTGTCCAGTTTTGATCCCCTGCACTGCAGAAGGGATGTAGACAAATTGGAGTTAGTCCAGCAGAGGGCAACAAAAATTATTAGGGGGCTGCAGTACATGACTTATGAGGAGAGGCTGAGGGAACTGGACTTATTTAGTCTGCAGAAGAGAAGAGTGAGGGGGGATTTGATAGCAGCCTTCAACTATCTGATGAGGGGCGTCCAAAGAGGATGGGGCTCGGCTGTTCTCAGTGGTGGCACATGACAGAACAAGGAGCAATGGTCTCAAGTTGCAGCGGGGGAGGTCTAGGTTGGATATTAGGAAACACTATTTCACTAGGAGAGTGGTGAAGCAGTGGAATGGGTTACCTAGGGAGGTGGTGGAATCTCCTTCCTTAGAGGTTTTTAAGGTCAGGTTTGACAAAGCCCTGGCTGGGATGATTTAGTTGGGGATTGGTCCTACTTTGAGCAGGGGATTGGACTAGATACCTCCTGAGGTCCCTTCCAACCCTAATAGTCTATGATTTTATGCGCGTTGGCCCCTTCCGGGAGTGGCGTTGGGCTGGGGTAGGGAGCCTGCCTTAGCCCTGCTGCACCACTGACCAGGAGCTGCTCAAGGTAAGTCAGCACCCCATGCCCCCTCCTGCACCCAGCATCCCATACTCCCTCCTATACCCTGTACCCTCTGCCCAAGCCCTGACCCTCCTCCCAGAGCCAGCACCCTGGACTGTTTCCTGCACCCTAATACTCTGCCCCAGCCCAGAGCCCCCTCCTGCACCCCAACCCCCTGCCCCAGGCTCAGCCCAGAGCCCACCTCCCACACTGCGAATCTCTTGGCCCCAGCCCAGAGCTTGCACCCACACCCCAAACCCAACCCCCTGCCCCAAACCGGTGAAAGGGAGTGAGAGTGAGCAACGGAGAGAGGGGGGTATGGAGTGAGCACAGTTTTGGGGGGAAGGGGCCGGGCCCCAGGGAAGGGGTGAGGTAGGTCCTGCTTTAAAGACTTGATACTTTGCCTCTGTTTCCACACTGCCAGATCATTAATTTTGTTATAAAAACGAGTCCACTGGCACCTTAAAAACTAATAGATTTATTTGGGATTAAGCTTTCATGGGTAAAGACCCACTTCTTCAGATGGGCTTCAAATGGACTGATGGGTTGCAATTCCTCATTGTTTTTGTGGATACAGAACACGGCTACCCCTCTGAATTTTGTTATAGCATCTCCCCATACAATGAAGACTTTACAGAGCTGAATGATGGGTCACACCTGTGTCAGTAACATTCAGTGAAATTAGCCTGTAATGAAAACCCAAAAGTTAACCCACTAAATCTGATAGGAATTCCCTACCTTGTACTCCTGGGCAGCCTCCTGTATGGGAACCACCGTGTGGGCACGGTGAGCCCGGGATCTGTCGCACACCACACAGATGGGGGTTTGATCCTCTTCACAGAACAGTTTCAGAGCCTCCAGGTGTTCCCCACACACCCCATCCCCTCCTGCTCCCTTTGCTGCCCGTAAACTCAGCCACTTGGCGATTTCTACCATGTTTCTTAACTGCAGGTTGGGCCTGAGGTTTCCCTGTTGCACAGTTTCTCTGCACTGAGGGCAGGAGGCGGCTGTATCGGATCCCTCCCAGCACTGGCTGATGCAGGCTCGGCAGAAATTGTGCCCACACTCCAGAGTGACAGGTTCTGTGAAATACTCCAGACAGACGGGACATGTAACTTCCCCCTGGAGACTTTCCACGGGGCTCTCTGCAGCCATGGCTCCCTCTAGGCAGTTTGTAACAGGCTTTGTTTCAATTTCCTGAATTCAAACGATGCCCCGCCTGCAGCAGCAAGGGGGTGGTTCCTTGCCTGCAAATGGCTCATGCTGTTTGCTGAGCAGGAAGGACCCAACCAATTTCACCCCACATGCCTCCGGTCCTGCAATCAGCCCCTATGCTGATGTGGAGGGTCACTGAGGCAGCCCCCTGTGAGGATGAGCCTGGAGGAGCAGGAGCTGTGTCTAAGACAGGATAGTCAGGCTGGGCAGATTTTTTTTAATACTATGTAATTTTGACAGTTGATGTTTATTTTAAACAATTTTTATATTTATTGATTTAAACTATCACAGCGGCACAACAATCTGGGTTTTAAGCATTTCATTCCAGTTAAAATGTTCACGGTTGTGGGAAATTATGGGGGGATCAGACAATATTTTGGCCAGACCAGAACTATTTAATGACACTGGACACTGGGATTCAAAAAGTTGAAGCTTTAGAACTGTTAAAGTTGTCTGTGAGCAGGTAAATCTCCTCCCTCCCCCAGCAGCTCCCCCAGGGCAGTAACCCAGTGCTTCCCCCACCACCACACGGACTGAGGCTGAAAGTCCATCTGATGGCAGCTCAGGGGCCTGTGGAATGTGCTGGGATCTCAGCCTGGGCCCTAATGGGGCAGGTGCCCCTGTAACGCAACCACACCCAGCAAGGCCTGCCCCCATTTTCTCCCTGTTTGTCAGTCCAGGCAGAGAGACCAAGGACTGCAGGGAGACCAAGCTCCTGTCCCCCAGGTGAGGGCTGGAGCCCAACGGCCGAGGGCAGTGGGTGTGCGGGGAGCTCACCCTAGGGCCTGCAGGGTACCTGGTGTGGTATAAACAGAGACCTCTCAGGCCACTTGCCTATTGCGGCTGCAGGAGGGGATGTGGGGACAGACTGAGGAGGCCTGGGGCAGTCTTGGAATCCACCACTGGGGACAAGAAGAGGGAATTCAGCTGTGGTGAGGGAGCCGTGCTGCACAGAGATGCTGCTGCAGCTGCAGCTAGTTACCTGGGTTCAGTGGTTTGAGTATCGGCCTTCTAAACCTAAGGCTGTGAGTTCAATCCTAGAGGGGGCAATTTGGGGATTGGTCCTGCTTTGAGCAGGGGGTTGGACTAGATGATCTCTTGAGGTCCCTTCCAACCCTGATAATCTATGAAATTTAATGAAAACCTCAGCTTTGCTGCTGAAAGTGTGAAGTTCACAGATATGGAATGCAGGGCCTGGACCACAGGTGCTAAAACCTTCAGTGTTGCCTCAGTTGAACAATGTGGTTAATCAAGACATTGCAGCAACTCTGTAGAGTGAAGTGCTGGTCTCTGTAAGGCTTGAGATTTGCAGGCATCATTCAAACACTTTTGCCCTGCTGCTCCCTCAGGTAGCTGGGTCTTCGCTCAGCATTGCAGAGCAGAGCAGATTCAGTGCTTTGGTACAGGGTTACGGAAAGGAAAAAGACTGGAATGGTACATAGCGTACCTGTCATTTCTGTCCCTGGGCCCTGGGGATGTACTGTGTTCAGCTGGTTACTTAGAGACATTCCATTAGACGGGGGGGGGGGTGGGTGGGAAGCATTTTTGTGCTCTATCCCTTTCTCAATAAATTGTGACTGTAACTTTACCTACTCCAGTCCTTTTGACATCACTGGGATGCTGAGACCTGTCAGGATTGGGACACTGAATCATTAGCTTTCTGGGTCTATTTGCTCACCAACTGCTCAGAGCTCTGCACTATGGGGCCCTCGTCCTCCATAAACTGTAATGCGAACAGACACACAAGCATTATATAGATGGGGAAACTGAGGCATGGAGAGGATTGGTTCAATAGCCCCCCTATTCAGTGGCTGCAAGGACCAGTGCAGACCTTAGCAGCAGCTAGGCAAGTGCTGAGCTCCAGCCAGAGCTGAATCCCTGGTTTAATGGTCCTAAGGGGCTTTGCTGGGGTGCAGAGTACAAGAGGTGCAGCTTCACCCTGGCCACACCCCTCTATCCCTTTCCGTCCCTTCCTTCTCCAGCCTGTCCATGTCCTAATCCCACTCCATCCTGCCCCTCCCAGGAGCACTCCCTGTGCCTGCAGCTGCTGGGGAGGAGGCACAAACAGCCGTGCTGGCCGGACCAGGAGCCAGAGCACAATGATGGGCTGGGTCCAAACGTCAAGAATGTCTTTTGATTTAGGGTCTAAATTTGGATACTGACCTAAGTGCTTAAGGGCTGGTTCTCCAAGGGGCTGGGCACCCACAGCGCCCACTGACTCTGGCTGCAGCTGCGAATGCAGGTGGTATACATGCCCTGAACTCCTGTATGTCGAGGAGATAAACCGAGACACCCAAAATTAGGCCACTGCTGTAAATTTAGGCCTTACCAACCTGCCGGTTAACAGCAGGATGTGGCCACGTCTCATTGTAAGTCACTGTTTATACTTGGTTACTGCTCAGTCCCATGACTGTAAGCAGCAGAGGTGCTGACCCCATGGGTGCTCCAGAGCTCAAACACTCATGGAACAAATATAGGGGGAGCTCAGCACCCACCAGCCGCAGCTTTTCTGCAGGGCTGCCAATGAGCTGTTTGGTGGCTAGGGGAGGTGCTTGGGCGAGGGCGGAGAGCAGCAAGCTGCAGATTGGCTTTGGGGAGGAGTTGGCACAGGGGCGGGAAGAGGCAGACGAGGGCACGGCCTTAGGGGAGGAGGCAGAGTATGGCTGGGAAGAGGCAGGGCGAGGGCAGGGCCTCAGGGGATGGGCATAGTGGGGGCAGGGCATGAGGGCAGAGCAGGGGTGGAGCATTCCTGGGAAAAAATGTAAGTCAGAGCCTATGGTGAGCAGAGACCTAGCAGTGAAAGGCCCATATTATATCCCCAGTGTCTACAGGCAGCCAATTCCCCAGGGATGTAACAAGTTCATAATCTTTCCCATAAAGTGAAAGTAGCAGAAATGTGGCTCCTGTTCATACTGTGCTGAGGGGAGATGTGGCTTTCACCTGGTGTCCAAGCCCTGCCCAGTCTCAAGAAGTGTGAGCGGGAGTGAGAAGTTGCCATGAGTCTGAGCGAGATGCCTCTGACGTCCTAGAGAGGGAAAAGAGATAAAAGAACGCTCGGACCAATATGTCACACAATGGGGTGGGACTGTCGGATTCTGGGATACAGGGCGATTGCTCTGTGCATGGTAAGTTTAGATCCTATCCAACCCCGCTCAGCTCCCTGCCCATTGATTGTTCCCTAGATCTCCCACCTCCTATCCACTCCCCCTGCACCCTGACCACCATCTGGTACCTCCACCCCAATTGAACCCCCCCTGCTCCCTGACTGCCCCCCAGGACTCCCAGCCCCATCCAACCCCCACTACTCCCTGACCATGCCCTGGGACCCCTGTCTCCATCCAACTATCCGGATTTTCATTCTGGTTTTCATGTTGCAATTTTAGTTTTTCCAATTCCTTTTCCAAATTTTCCTTTTCATATTCATAGGTATTGTGCTTTTCTGTGAGCTTATTTACAGCTGGAGACATAGCACAGATGACTCATGCTACTGTTTGGACTTTCTTGGGAAACTAGCCCTGTTGATTCCCCTACAAGTTGTCCAAACCTTTCTTATGCCATGTAGAGACTGCAGCAGTCACACATGGATCAGACCCCAAGCTTTTAAACACCTGTCTTAACAAGCACTCATTTACCATAGCCGGCGGCTTCGGGGGGTCCTCCAGAGTAAACTCACCTTGCTCGCACTTGCAGAACATCATAGACTTGAAGATAGCACTAATTCAACTCCACGTGCCTGTGTATTTCCCTCTCTCCCAATAATCTATAACCAATCTGATCCAATCTTTGGTTCCCTGGCCACTGAGTCTAATATCTTAAGACAATATTTTAGCTTATCCAACCAGTTGAGAAACATTAACTTATTCACTGACATGGTAACCATCCTCTGCTACCAAATGTTGAACTGGATCTTTAATGGCTCACAGCTGGGCAGAATGCTTCCCGGTACCAATCAACAAGTCAGATTCAGTAGACTCCATGCACAACAGTTTATTCAAGAAAACCTTATACTTCTTCTGGAATTCTATCCAATGCACGTCTCCCTAGTGAGCCTCAATTCCCCAAGCAAAAACCTTCAGTAATCATGCTGGTCCCACACAGTATTTTGATTGGCTACTGATCTAAATGAGGATTTCTCTCTTTTATTGTCTTCTCTTCTCAGTTACCTGGTCTATCAAGGATTGCCCCAAGGCAGTGGCTTTCAAAGGAGTCACATGCCCTGTGGACATTTTAGTACTAATTTTCTACTGATTAATAGTTTGGAAGGGACTGCAGAAGGGGTACCCACCAGACATCACCCCATGTTTATTCTCTTATCAATCATTCACTCAATCTGTCAGCACAATGCCTTCCAAAGGGATTATTTTGCCTTGGGTCTGTTTCTGCCAAGCTCACTGATCTCCTTTTTATACGGTTTCTTTACCTAGTGAGCCAGCATATTGACTGACTAAAGTCAGTGACAGAATAGACACGCTGAATAGAGAATTTCCACATTAACCATGTGATGCTCAGAAGGCCCTGCTCCCGAATCCTCTAGCAAATTCAAACATGTCAAGCCGGACCACATTCATGTTCAGCACATTCATTAATAAGAAGTGCAGTAATTCATAAACATTCAGCACTGTCCCAACACCCCGGACAGTGAATCTCCTGGTATCCCCCCCGGTCTCAGCACGAGGGAGCCATGCTTCTGCTTCAATGGTTGTCAGTTCCCTGTCACCCCCAGCCTTTCACTTCCCCACATGAACTCATCAAGGCTCTGCCAGTCTTTACTTTCCCTTGCAGGTTAACACTAAGCACAAACTCGTCTACAACCCCCTGATGTGTCCTTCTGTAGTGTCCAGCCCCTCTCCACTGAGGGATACTCAGAAATTCCCAGGTAAGCCATCGGGACAACACCAGCTTGTTTGATTCAACTGAGGATCAGCGACAGTAGAACATCACAGCACTGAGATATATTTGTAGTGAAAACAAACAGGAGTTATA
>NC_066628.1:6831913-6947311 GCF_025201925.1 Gopherus flavomarginatus | reverse complement strand
TCAGAGCTCTGCTTCCCGGATCAGCCTGTGGCTGGCAGGTGTGTGGGAAATGAGAAGACCCTGCCCTGCCCGGTGTGCTGGGGGGACAAGGAGCTCTCACCTTCTCCCACCCCCTGAAGCTTCCTGGCTGCTCTGAACGATAGGGGTCAGATTCTGTTACTTTGGCCTCCCAGAGCTTTGAGTTTTTTTTCCTTTCCCTGTGAATAGCGGGATTGTGGTTGAGGCAGCAGGTGCTGAGTGGGGGACTCTTGTTGTTCCAGATGCCGGTGACCTTCGAGGAGGTGGCTGTGTATTTCGCCCAGGGGCAGGGGGCTCTGCTGGACCCCACTCAGAGAGCCCTCTACAGGGATGTCATGCAAGAGAACTATGAGACGGTGACCTCGCTGGGTAAGGGATTCCTGTTCCCTCGGTTATTGGAAGCCATGGGATCTTCATGTCTGACTCTGATCAGGTTCTTCCCTCGTCAGTTAGATCAGAGGAAAATGTTTTGCGTAATGCACAGCTGCCATGTGACAGAGACTTGCATCTCCGGGCCCTCTCCAGTGAGACATGGTGTCAAAACCTAATGGACATGCTAGCTCATCCCCACCCCTCCAGCTTTCAAAGGGGCAGAATTCATTCATTGTCTTTTCTGTATTGATTCCCATTCACACACAGAATCCTTATTCACCACCCTTCTTGGGAATAGCTCCAGCCATTGGGATGGCTTACAAATAGGCAGGGGTTTAATGCCAGAGCTGTGTGTTCATCAGCAAGGCCCCTAGACTGGGCAGATCCTGGGAACTCCTATTGAGGGTGTAAAAATTCCCCTCACCTCCCCAGACATCTGCCTCTCCCAAGAGGGCTCAGGGACCATGTTCCCGTCCTCATGGGTTCCACATTCCCCAGCAGAGCACAGGGACAGGTTCCGCTCACAGAATGTCCTTCATGACAGACGTGCTCTCAATCCTCCATGCACCCTGATCTGGTCTGATTCCCCCCCCCCCCCCCCACACACACACACACACAGGATTTTCCTTTCCCAAACCTGAGCTGATCTCCTACCTGGAAAGAGGGGAAGAGCCGTGGGTCCCAGATCTCCAGGTCTGCGAGGAAAGAGAGTGCCTGAGAGGTGATTGCACAGGTGAGGACTGACACAGAAATGGGGAATGAAGGAAAAGCTTGAGAATCCCCAAAATATGATGCGCCCTCAGTTCTTCCTCATCTCACCCAGGGTAGCGCAGTAGTCACCAGATATCACTCATGGCTTTCTACCCAGTCTGTTGGCTGCAAAAGTTTCCTTCTCATCTCTCCTTCCCTGTGAGTGTTTGGGTGGCTTGTGGAGGCACAGTCCAATTGCTCAGTCTGTGTGTCGTGTTCACCCTTGTTGCTATTCCTCTTTCTCTCCAGCAAAATGATTCCTTTCGAGATTGTCTCTCTCTCCCAGCAGGTGCTGAGCGAGGGAGTGAGAACGAGAAGGGGAATCATCATCAGCAAGTTGCTGGGAAAGTGGAACCACAGGGGACCTTTGTAGAAAGAGCTGAAGGGAATTTTTCCCAGTGCTGGGAACAGGGAGAAACTTGTGGAAATTGGCACAGGTCAAAGAAGCTGCAGGGAAACCACCCAAAAAAGAAAGTGGATGAATCAAATTCCAAGGAAGACAAATGCTGTGAATGCCTTGGCTTGGGGAAAGGATTCATTCTGAGATCACATCAGACAATCCATACCGGAGAGAAACCCCTTCAGTGCTTGGACGGTGGACAAAACTTCAATAATCGCTCAGACCTGAATAACCATGGGAGAAGCCACACAGGAAAGAAACCCTATCAATGCCTCGAGTGTGGGAAATGTTTCATTTGGAAGTCAGAACTAATTAGACATCAGCTAAGCCACACAGGAGAGAGACCACATAAGTGCTTCGAGTGTGGGAAAAGTTTTATACAGAGGTCTGACCTTCTTAAACATCAGGCAATCCACACAGGAGATAGACCCCATAAATGTTTCAACTGTGGGAGAAGTTTCATACAGAGGTCAGACCTTTTTAATCATCAGGCAATCCACACAGGAGAGAGACCCCATAAGTGCTTAGACTGTGGGAAAAGTTTCATACGGAGGTCAGATCTTGTTAAACATCAGGCATTACACACAGAAGAGGAACCCCATAAGTGGTTAGTCTGTGGAAAAAGTTTCCTATGGCGGTCAGACCTTATTCAGCATCAGAGAATCCACACAGGAGAGAGACCTCACAAGTGCTTGGACTGTGGGAAAAGTTTCAAACGGAGGTCAGTTCTTTTTAAACATCAGGCATTACACAGAGGAGAGGGACCCCATAAATGTTTAGTCTGTGGAAAATGTTTTGTATGGAGGTCAGACCTTGTTAAACATCAGGTATTCCACACAGGAGAGAGACCCCATAAATGTTTAGATTGTGAGAAAAGATTCATACGGAGGTCAGACCTTGTTAAACATCAGGCAATTCACACAGGAGAGAGACCCCAGAAGTGCATGGAATGTGGAAAAAGTTTCATATGGAGGTCAGACCTTCTTATACATCAGCGAATCCACACAGGAAATAGACCACACAAGTGTTTATTCTGTGGGAAAGGTTTCATATGGAGGTCACGCCTTCTTAAACATCAGAGAATCCACACAAGAGAGAGAGCTCTTACAAGTGCTTAGACTGTGTGGAAATTTCACTTATAAACTTCTCTGACGCAGAGACAGAAAGTGTTTAGGAAATTGCATGTAATTGACCTAGATTCAACCTTTAGAGACATGCTAGAAAAGTGTGTCCTCCTCAGAGAAACTAGAGCTTCGAAAGGTAAACGTGTATTGTTAAAGACATGGAAGAAGGTAACTGTAGTAGTCTCTGTTTAGCTGTATCTTGTTAGAGGTTAACAATGGAAATAAACAGTTACTGTCTAGGGCTCTATTTGTGAATTCAGAGATCAAAAGGGAATATTAACATTTACATAAAACTTGGCTGTAATAATGTCATTGTCTGTCTCCTGAAAGTTTGTGGTAAACTGTCTATGAACTGCTTTATAGAGAATCACCTTGTGTTAATCCATGTAATTAATTACCAGTGATGTTTACGAAATAGGTCACTTCAAAAGCCTGTTGTTCAGCCAAGGACTGTGTGTTGTCTAGACGCCGCAAAAATTATCCTTTTGTCTCTGATCTACTTAAGCAGGTTTGGGGGGGAGTTTTGGGGGCGGGATTAGGGGGAGTCAGAAGACAGCGATCTCCAGTCCCTTCTGGACCACCCAGACATTGAAATTGGACATTGGACTAGAATTTGATGAAATGATTCTGTAAAGGACTCTTTGCAATTCTAAAGCATCATCTCAACGGTGAAACTGACCTAAGGACTCTGCATCTCTGTATGGATAATAATCGTTTAAGCAGCACACTCTCTCTTTTCTTCTTTTAATAGATCTTAGTTGCGTTAATAAGAATTGGCTGTAAGTGTGTATTTGGGTCAGAACTGAAGTATTCCTTCACTTGGTGGATAGCGTATAGGATCCTTTGGGATTGGTGGAACTTTTTAATAGATTTTTCCGCAATCCCCATCATGTTGGAGGGAGCCCAAGGCTGGGTTGCTGTAAGGGAGCTGTGCTTTGGCCTCTGTGTAGCAGTAAGGTATTGCAGGAGCGGCTTTGTTGCTGGCTTGGTGAATCTAAGGATTGCAATATCCCCTTTTTGAGGATTGTCGGCCCCATTCTTTGCAGTTTGTCCTATTTGAATAATCGCAGTGTGGATCCCTGGAACCCTGGTCACAATTACATAAATGCCTAGCGTGTGGGGAAAGTTTCATTCAGCTGTCGTGAAACACACCCTGCAGATCACAGGCCACCATCAACGGAGGTGGGGAAATCCACCAAAGGTCCCCAATTCTCATGGGCCCATGGCTCCCAACTCTTCCTGGGCACTGGGGAATGCCCCACGGGTCCCCACTACCTGTGGGCATTGTGGAATAGCTCTCAGTTTCCAGTCGCCATGCAAATCCGCCCCCAGCACAAGGTGCAGGGCGGAAATCCTTTAGGCATCTGGGTGAGGAGGATATGGAACTTGGGGAGGAGGGCAGGCGGTTATACAGGGGCTGCAGCAGCAGTCTGTGCTCTTGCTGCCTTTCCCGCATCAGATCCACCAGGCACCTGAGCATGTCCGTTTGCTCCCCCATTAGCCAGAGCATCGCATCCTGCCTCCTCTCACTGAGCTCCTGCCTCCTCTCATTGCACTCACTTAACGCCCCTGGACTCTGCCACTGTTTGCCTCCACACATTCAACTGTGCTCTATCAGTGCGGGAGGACTGCATGAGCTAGGAAAACATGTCATCATGAGTGCGTTTTGTTTTTTTTTGTTTGTTTTTTTGCCTTCTAATCTGCGATAACCTCAGGGACGGAGATGATAGAGGGAGCGTAGAAACATTTGCACCTGCAGGAGGTAAAAAAGGGGGAGTAGAATTTTAAAAGATACATTTCAGAAAACAAAAGGGAGACTCTTTCACAGTGAATCAAGCAATTCTCAGCAGACAGCACACATGCTTTAGGTACACAGTAGCATTTTGCCTTTGATATCAAATGCTTGCTGGTATGGTGTGACACATCACACACAGCTGGGCAATAGAGTTCGGTTTGCAGGCAGCCATGGTAAGCCAAAGGGTCCGTGGGGTTGGCTTCTTCCTCCATAACATATGGGACTGCTTTCGAACTGCAGCACCCTCCTTTCCCATAGCAACCAATACCAGTTGGGTTGGCCATTTAAAAGCAGGGGCTGAGGTTTTCGGGTGGATGTGCAGTGGAAACCCTCCCCCAACCCAATTCTCTGGGATGATCCCTTCTCCCCTCCCCACACCGCGTGGCTATTATCAGGGATGATCCCTTTCAACCAAATGCAAACAGCTCAGCATGAACTGGCTCCTCTGACTATCCCCTTAAACAAATGCCCCTATTTCAACCAGGTGACCATGAACGATATCACTCTCCTGAGGCTAACACAGAGAAATAAAGACCGAGTGTTGCTTGAATGCGACCAAAGCCCAGGACCATTCCCTGCCATGCTTTGTGCTGCAATGATTCCAGACTACTTGCTTCTGGCTTGACGTGGTAACATGTCCTATCATGGAGAATGGAATAAGGCAGCCCTACCCAGAAACCGTCTGCAAAGGTTTTTGGAGACCTCCAGGAGAGCTTCATGGAGATGTCCCTGGAGGATTCCTGCTCCATCCCCAGACACATTAACAGACTTTTCCAGGAGCTGTACTGGCCGCAAATGCATCCGAAGTCTTCAGAGCAAATGAATCATTAAAGACATTGCTTTTAAACCCTGTAGTGTATTTACAAAGGTACACGCATCAGAGGTGCTTTCTTCGGCTTTATGGTCCCGGAGCCCGCCTTTGCACTCAGAGTATGAAAAATAATATTTTCATAAGGAACTAAGGTAAAGGAGTGAAACTGCCCAGCCTGGATTCCAAGAGGTGTGAAACTCAGGGGCACGGGGCCAGTGGCAAGGACACACTGATGAAATGCTGGGCGGCTTTACACAGACACAGGAACTGAGACCTGGATTCTTTTAAACACTCAAAGCAGGTGGGACAGTGAGCTCTGGGGTGTGCGCGTGTCTGTAAATAGTTCACAATATCAAGTGTCCTCTCACAGATCAGTAACATCTTATGGTGGGGGGGGAGAGGGAGTGACCCTGTCTGGGCACTGCAATGCACTGGGCCTTTAAGGACAGTGCCCTGGGAAATGGGCACTAGAATCCTAGGAAATGGGGGAGGAAAAGCCCTAATGCCCCCCTGCCCCTCAATTTTGCAACCACTGCAGCTGGCTCAGCCCATCTGGGAGAACTTTTATCCCCTCTGCTCCGACCTTCCTATTCCTCGGTTTTCCCCTGCAGCCTGCCTGGCGGGGCCTGTACCCCGGTTCTCCTCCCTCAATCCCCCCACATGCCTCTGTCCCAGCCCCCCAGCACGGCCCAGCCAGGCTCCTCCCGACCCCCACACAGCGGGGCTGGCGGCAGCTTTCCCGGGCCCCGGGTGGGAATCGCAGCCAGCTCCACTGGGAGCAGCCTGGGGCCCGAGGAATGAAGAGGCCAGGGGCAAGAGCGCAGCGGGCAGGGAGGATTTGATTTAAATCACTAGTAAGGAAGACTCAATTTAATCATAGGTTTTTACATAAAAGGCTATTCTTGTTGGTTGTTATAACCGTAAAACATATTCTTCACAACTCAGATAGATTTAAGTTTCAGTTTTAGAAGGTATGTTGAATGTTTGGTTGGTTATTTCATTTCATTTAATTTCATTTGGTTATTTCATTGTTTGGTTATATCATTCGTGCCATGTTGTATTAGGAGGAGAACATCACCAGACAGACATTTAAATTGTTTTATTTAACTAAAATAACAACGTTAAGTGTTCTGGATTTTTTTTCTTCAACAGCAAACATAATATTTTAACAGAAAAGCAGATGTACCTCACTTCTCACATTTATCTCCAGACTTTTTCTCCTTGTCTAGATGTATTATGCCTCCAACAGTCTTCTATTCATTCAACTTTTTGAAACTTTGGCGGCCTGGTCTACACTAAGCGTTTAGGTCGAATTTAGCAGCATTAAATTGAATGAACCCTGCACCTGTCGACACAACAAAACCATTTACTTTGGCATAAAGGGCTCTTAAAATCGATTACTGCAGTCCTCCCTGACAAGGGGAGTAGTGCCGAAATTGACACTGCCATTTTGAATTAGGGTTATTGTGGCCACAATTCGACGGTATTGGCCTCTGGAAGTTATCCCACAGCACACCATTGTGAACGCTCTGGACAGCAATCTGAACTCGGATACACTGGTCAGGTAGACAGGAAAAGCCCCGCAAACTTTTGAATTTCATTTCCTGTTTGCCCAGCGTGGAGAGCACAGGTGACCATGCAGTCCGAGAATTGAAAAAGAGCAACAGCATGGACCATATGGGAGGTACTGGATCTGATCACTATATGAGGAGAGGATTCCGTACTAGCAGAACTTCGTTCCAAAAGACGAAATGCCAAAACATTTGAAAAAATCTCCAAGGCCATGATGGAGAAAGGCCACAATAGGGACTCACTACGGTGCTGCGTGAAAGTTAAGGAGCTCGGACAAGCCTACCAGAAAACCAAAGAAGCAAACAGAAGCTCCGGGGCAGGGCCACAAACGTGCTGCTTCTACGCTGAGCTGCATGCAATTCTAGGGGGTTCCGCCACAATTACCCCATCCCTGAGCGTGGATTCCGAGGCAGGGGTAATCTCAGCCAGGCCTGAGGATTCTGCGGACAGGGAAGATGAGGAGGAGGAGGTCGAGCTTGCGGAGAGCACACAGCACTCCGTTCTCCCCAACAGCCAGGATCTTTTTCTCAGCGTCAGTGAAGTACCCTCCCAACCCTCCCAAGGCAGTATCCCAGACCATGAAGCTGTAGAAGGGACCTCTGGTGAGTGTACCTTTGTAAATATAAAACTTGGTTTAAAAGCAAGTGTTTTTTAATGATTCATTGTCCTGAGCACTTAGGATGCATTCACGGCCAGTACAGCTACTGGAAAAGTCTGTTAACGTGTCTGGGGATAGAGCGGAAATCCATGAAGCTCTCCTGGAGGTACTCCAAAAGCCTTTGCAGGTTCCTGGGCAGTGCAGCCTTATTCCGTCCTCCATGGTAGGACACTTGACCACGCCATGCTAGTAGCGAGTAATCCGGTATCATTGCATGACAAAGCCTTGCAGCATATGCTCCCAGTGTTTGCTGGCATTCAAACAACATCCATTCTTTATCTCACTGTGTTATCCTCAGGAGAGTGATATCATTCAAGTCTCAGTGATTTACGCAGGAATTGGATTGACAGTGAAATTTACAATGGCAACTGGCTGAACAGCTATGGCTCTTAACAAGCATCTTAATTCTCAATTAGTCAGTTATTGGGGTAACCGGTTTCATGAATGAATGTTGTTTCATTCATAAAACTTTACCTATGAAGTTACATTTAAAAAGTGAATGAAATTGTTTTTAATTGTTCATCAGTTCTAAGGCTTAGGGACCCAGTCTTATGGTGTTCCATAGACTTCTGTATAGATTATTTAGTTTAATTTTTCTGTCTACCCAATAGGACTCAGTGCTCAGTCTAGAAGATTGACCCTGCCAGCAGGCAGGGGATCTTGGGGGACAACTACTGCACTGGTGGGGTGCAAAATAAACTTTATTAAGAAAATGCAAAAACAGGGAAAATTCAATAGTGAGGGGTAGGAGGTTTGTTAAGGTAGACAATTGGGGAGGGGTTTCTTTTAGTAAATAGTATAGGGGGTTTCAATAGTGGGGTACAATACAGTTGGTAACCAATTAACACTGAAGTATAAATGTAACAGGTAGCTAACAATTTCTATGTAAAGGGTGTGTCACAGCAGCATATAACCAACTAACAGTTATGGGTAAAATGTGTTAAATAACTAAAAATTCTAAGTAAAAATGTGTCACAGTGGTGTAAATGTAAAATGTGAGGTGTGTCAGAGAGAAAAAGGGTAACCAATGGGGTTTTATGCTAGACTTCAGTAATACAATTGAGGTTTGGCAGCAGTAGGAGCGGGGTGAACACGTGGGGGAAGGGATTAAAAGAGAGAGAGAAAGGCAGTGGTAGAGGAATGAGGTTGGGGGATGGGGGAAGAGGAGCACGTGGTGGAGCAGAGACCAAAGGCAGAGGCGCTGCGGAGGGAGATTTAAACTCAGGGAGACACAGAGAGCAGACAGGATGCAATTTTAAACAGCAGAGAGACTGCAACGAGTGACTGGGGAGCTCAGGGAGAGACACGGGCAAGCTTGGGGGCGGGGGGTTAGGGCAGCGGGAAGGCAGACTTAACCACAATTATACAGAACACAGCAAAATCTTATTTATGATCTAACTTAACCAAGACTATACAAATTAGCAAGTAACAGAACACAATGCAACAATTCTTTTTTAAACCTAACTTACAGAGCACAATACAAACAATTCTTTAAACCTAACTTAACCACAGCTATGCAAAATGAAATGACAACTTATCTAGACTAAGAACCTGATTCTAATAGGTGCAGCTTACACTATGCCGATTCTTTGATCGGGAGGGGGAGCAGTTCCAGAGGGCAGAGTGGTGTGTGCCCAGGGTACAGCCCCCGGAGGGGTGGGGGTGGCGGTGGCTGCAGCAGTGGGGCGGCTGCAAGCCGGCGGCCCAGGATACAGTCCAGGAAGGCACAGCTTAGAAGCGGCACAGGCTTATTTTTAGCAGCAAAGGAGCTGCGGCGCAAGAAACAAATTACAGATACAGACCAAGGAGTTAGCTTGGGTCTGTCTGCTGGGGAAACAAGGCCAGCAGCTAGGACAGGGGGAGTCTGCAAGAGGGAGTTCTTACCAATCCCCAGGACAGCAGCAAGCACAGAGGCAGGAAAAGCAGTAGCATCGGAGGATGGAGAGAGGACTCGATTCGCTTACAGTAATCAGGAGATCTCCAGGCACAAATTCGTTGTTCGTGGGACGGGAGTTTAAAAACGGGGGTATGCTCAAAAACAAACGAGTGGGGAGAGGGCCCCTATCATAACCTATTCCCAGATTTGGACCTTAGCGTCCAAAATATGGGGGTTAGCATGAAAACCTCCAAGCTTAGTTACCAGCTTGGACCTGGTAAAGCTGCCACCACCCAAAAAATTAGAGTGTTTTGGGGCACTCTGGTCCCAAAAACCTTCCCTGGGGACCCAAGACCCAAATCCCTTGAGTCTCACAACAAAGGAAAATAAACCTTTTCCCTTCCCCCCCTCCAGGTGTTCCTGGAGAGATGCACAGAAGCAAGCTCTGTGAATCTAAACAGAGGGATTCCACCCTCCCCGTTTCCAGCTTTGGAAAACAGAAGTACCGAGAGCTAATCTCTCTTTCCCCTTCACCTAGAGGGAATGCAAAGTCAGGCTAGTAAATCTAACACACACAGATTTCCCCCTGACTTCTTCCTCCCACCAATTCCCTGGTGAGCACAGACTCAATTCCCTGGAGTTCCCCACTAAAGAAAAACTCCAACAGGTCTTAAAAAGAAAGCTTTATGTAAAAAGAAAGAAAAATACATAAAAATGGTCTCTCTGTATTAAGGTGACAAATACAGGGTCAATTGCTTAAAAGGAATATGAATAAACAGCCTTATTCAAAAAGAATACAAATCAAAACACTCCAGCAACTATACCATGTAAATACAAAAGAAAAAAACAATAACCCCTATTATATTATGATCTCTGTACTCACAACTTGGAAACAGAAGATTAGAAAACAGGAAACAGAAATCCTCCCATAGCCGAGAGGGAGATAGGCAGAAGACAAAGAACAAAGGACTCACACACAAACTTCCCTCCACCCAGACCTGAAAAAGTCTGGTTTCCTGATTGGTCCTCTGGTCAGGTGCTTCAGGTTACCTCTTTCCAGGTGTAAGAGACATTAACCCTTAGCTATCTGTTTATGACAGCCCCCCAAAGACCCCTAGCTGATCAGAGCAGGTGGCAAAGCAAGGACCTTCTCCGAGGTCTGATCAGAAAATGTTCGGCTTTAAAGGCAAACTTAGGCAGTTTCCCACCAGTACTTTTGATTGGCTCCTCTTGATACTGGGGAGGAGAGAAGGCAGGGAAAGGCTGCAGGTAAGCATAGGCATGCCTGGGCATGTTCTGAGCCACAGGTATGACTCATATGCTTAATTAGTTGGCCACTTCAGGTCTTGCATTTCTGGGCAGTGCCCCCCACACCAAGCCCGGGTCTGAACAAAGGAGCCAAACAAAGCAAGAAGCCCCCTCCCTAGGCAGAGCAATGGCTTCAGTTAGTCTGTACAAGCCATTCCTATGAATAGGGCTGTGACTTTAATTAGCACAATGGCCGGGAGGGGCAGCCACACAGGACAAACAGAAAGGAGAGGGGGAAAAAGGAATGCAGCAGGGGGACAGCTGTAACAGACAAAGATAACATCAGAGATGCTGTTTTGCAGTTCTCAAACTGTGGATTTGTGTCTCCAGAGGTAACATGCTTGTTAAGGGCAAAAATGTTTTCAAATAAATAAATAATGTATAGAAGTGAAAAATAACAGACCTCAACTCTATTGTCCCTCTGCAAATTTGTGTACACAGGGTCAGCCCCTTACCCCTCTTTAAAAGTGAAAAGTTTCAAAAAGTTCAATAAATAGAAGATTGTTGGGGGCATAATACAGCTGGACAAGGAGAAGTCTGGAGATAAATGTGAGAAGTGAGGGACATACGTTTTTTTGTTAAAATATTATGTTTGCTGCTGAAGGGAAAAAATCCTGAATACTTAACGTTATTGTTTTAGTTAAATAAAACAATTTAAATGTCTGTCTGGTGATATTCTCCTCCTAATACAGCCTGGCAAGAAAATCCTCCAAATATTAATGATTAACCTCTTGAATTGGCCATAGTTCACCTCCCAGTGACTTCCTAAATACCTGCTTCAATGATCTTTGGTAAATGAAATAACCAAACAATCATTTATTTTCTGATATAGCTGTAAAACTCATCTGAAAAGTTTTCAAAATAAATCACTGCTTAAAAATGTATAGTGTGTACCTAACAAAAATAAAACCTACATCTATCTCTGCATTGTGAAGAATATGTATTAAGGTTATAACAAACAACAAGAATTAATTTTTATGTAGAAAACCATGATTAAATAGAGTCTTCCTGACTAGTGATTTAAATCAAATCCACCCTGCTGCTTCCCTGTGTGAACAACAAAGCCCTCCACACTCTGCTAACACACACCCATCAGCCTTCAAAGTCACTCCTGGCTGCACTGTATTGAGTGTGACTAGCCAGACACTCAGGAACTTACCAAACGACACAGCAACATCAGCCAGTTTTCTACTCCCAGCCTTGCACCCTGGGAAAGTGCATCTTGGACAGCTCAGTCTGGTCACTGTGCTGGACAAACCCAATCATTAGTTGGTCACTCCCATAAAGGGGCCGGATTAGGCCACAGCCTTGTTCTCTCAAGTCAAATCCCCCAAACACTTCACACAGGCCCAGACAAAACACTAAAACTGATTTAGTAATGGGAGCAAGGGGGTTTTCAGGGATTACGAGGGAGAAGGATGTCAAATGTCAGAACTGGTTAAAACTACAAAATTAAAACATGCATTTTAAATCCTAAATTTTACCAAGCTAAGGAAAATACAAAGCAAGCATGTTTTCACATCCCACCCACTGCTGCAGGCAGTTCACAGTTCTGAGTACCCAGGCTGGATTTCCTTCCAGGCTTGGTTCGTCCTCCCCACTCCACGGCCCCTGTTGCCTTTCAAGTCATATTGTTGACTTCTGTAGAGATAGGAGAGGTGAGGCAAAAATGGAGGCCAGTCTCCCTTGTTCCTTTGTACCACTCTCCTCTCTGAGGTTCACCCCCCAGCCGGGGGGCAGGTGACAATCATTCTGTGGCCTAAGTGAGCGTCCAGCCATCCTTCCCGTGAATTGTAACTCTCTTGTTCCTGGCTCCATAGCTGGTGAAGGGCCGGCTGAGCAATTACTGGTCACGTAGCACCTAGCTGGTGTGCAGGTGCCATGGTCTCTGGGGAGCTCATCTGTGGGCATTTTCCAGCTTTACAGAATGTACCAAATCTACAGAAAACTCTCTGAGCTCCATGGACAGTGCCGATAGATACATTTTAATGGGATAATAATATTCAGCATACGATGACTTTCCCTATGATACCTCACAGGACATACTTTGGAGAAGATTTATCATTTTGTAAAAATTGGTAACCATAATAGTGTAGACCTGTGGTTCTCAAAGGTGTTTCATCAGCCACCCCTGCTCCCCCGCCCCCCTCCACATGCACACTTTGTGTCTGTGGTCATTTACGCCTCCACCCTCACAAGCACATATATCGCCACCCAGCTCTAATGGCACAGCAGTTGCTGGTGATGCGCCCAGCTCTGAAGCCCTCCAACAGCAGCACAGAAGTAAGGGTGGCCACGTGAAAAGTGATATTCCTCAATATCGCTGTTCACAGCAGACTTATCACCCCAGTGACACCCCTACTTCTGTGCTGCTGCTCCGCCTGGGTTTGAGAGCCTGAGCATTTATCCCCACCTCCCACATGGGCCTGTTCCTTCTTCATGAGCCCCAGCCAATTAGGTCTGACAGCCAGTGCTTTTTATAGAAAAAAAAAAAAAACCCACAGAGGCCACGCCTCCCTTGACACATTCCTGTCCCTCTGTTGGGAGGCTCTGCCCACAGTTTGAGAATTGCTAGTGTAGAGAGTCACCGTGGGGATTGGTAGCCAAGATGGTAACACCTGCTCCTTTCCGTCTCCGGGATTCCCAGAGAAAATGTCCGAGTAGGAGAGCGGAACAGATCCCACTGACATAAACCTTCCAGAACACATTTTGGTGATTTCAGCTATAAAAACATTCCCTCCATCTTTCAGCCCCAACCCCCAGCAAATTTAATGAGACTGAGCTAGAATTGGGAAGGTGGCATGGGTGACGGGTATAATTGCTGAATTATTGATTCCTGATTTAACAGAACACAGGAACCCTTTGGATACCTAAACATAGACTACTACAGTTACTCTTCTTAGAATCATGGAATATCAGGGTTGGAAGGGACCTCAGGAGGTCATCTACTCCAACTCCTTTCTCAAAGCAGGACCAATCACCAACTAAATCATCCCAGTCAGGGCTTTGTCAAGCCTGACCTTAAAAACCTCTAAGGAAGGAGAGTCCACCACCTCCCTACATAATCCATTCCAGTGCTTCACCATCCTCCTAGTGAAAAAGTTTTTCCTAATATCCAACCTAAACTTTTCCCACTGCAACTTGAGACCATTACTCCTTGTTTTGTCATCTGGTACCACTGAGCACAGTCTAGATCTATCCTCTTTGGAACCCTCTTTCAGGTAGTTGAAAGCAGGTATAAAATCCTCCCTTTTTCTTCTCTTCTGCAGACTAAACAATCCCAGTTCTCTCAGCCTCTTCTCATAAGTCACGTGCCCCAGCCCCCTAATCATTTTTGTTGCCCTCCGCCGGACTCTTTCCAATTTTTCCACATCCTTCTTGTAGTGTGGGGCCCAAAATTGGACACAGTACTCCAGATGAGACCTCACCAATGCCGAATAGGGGAGAACTATCACGTCCCTCGATCTGCTGGCAATGCCCCTACTTATATAGCCCAAAATGCTGTTAGCCTTCTTGGCAACAAGGGCACACTGTTGATTCATATCCGGCTTCTGGTCCACTGTAACTCCTAGGTCCTTTTCTGCAGCACTGTTACCTAGCCATTCGGTTCCTAGTCTGTAGCAGGGCATGGGATTCTTCCATCCTAAGTGCAGGACTCTGCACTTGTCCTTGTTGAACCTCATAAAATGTATTTTGGCCCAATCCTCTAATTTGTCTACATCGTTCTGTATCCTATCCCTACCCTCCAGCGTATCTACCCCTCATTCCAGTTTAGTGTCGACTGCAATACACACCATCCTCCAGAACAATAATAAAGATATTGAACAAAACCAACCCCAGGACCGACACTTGGGCACTCTGCTTCATACTAGCTGCCAAACAGTCACGGAGCTATTGATCACTACCTGTTGAGCCCGACAATCTTGACTGCTTTCTATCCACCTAATGGTCCATTCATCCAGCTCATACTTATTCAACTTGCTGCCAAGAATACTGTAGGAGAACATATCAAAAGCTTTCCTAAATTCAAGGAATAATATATCCACTGCTTTCTCCTCAACCAGAGCCAGTTATATCCTCATAAAAGGCAATTAGGTTACTCAGACATGACTTGCCCTCTTCTTCCAAGTCTTTAAAAATACACATTTACATGTCAAACTCTAGCTTATCTAAGGTGGACAAACTTTTAAAATCTCTCTCTAAAAGTTGAATCTGAGTCAATTACATGCAAGCTGCTTAACCCTTTCTTGCCACTTGTCACAGAAGTTTACATCTCGTGTGGATTCCTCCATGTATAATGAGGCCTGACCTCCGTTTGAAACTTTTCCCACAGTCCAAGCATTTGTGGGGTCTCTCTATTGTGTGGATTGCCCGATGTTCAACAAGGTATGACTTTCTTATGAAACTTTTCCCACACTCTAAGCACTTATGGAGTCTCTCTTTTGTGTGGCATGCCTGATGTTTAACAAGGTTTGACCTCTCTGTGAAACTTTTCCCACAGTCCAAGCACCTGTGGGGTCTCTCTCCTGTGTGGATTACCTGATGTTCAACAAGGTATGACTTTCTTATGAAACTTTTCCCACACTCTAAGCACTTATGGAGTCTCTCTTTTGTGTGGATTGCCTGATGTTTAACAAGGTTTGACTTTCTTAAGAAACTTTTCCCACACTCCAAGCACTTGTGGGGTCTCTCTTCTGTGTGGATTGCCTGATGTTGAACAAGGTTTGACCTTTGTATGAAACTTTTCCCACAGTCTAAGCACTTGTGAGGTCTCTCTCCTGTGTGGATTGCCTGATGTCTAACAAGATTTGACCTTTCTATGAAACTTTTCTCACACTCCAAGCACTTGTGGAGTCTTTCTTTTGTGTGGCATGCCTGATGTTTAACAAGGTTTGACTTCTCTATGAAACGTTTCCCACAGTCCAAGCACTTGTGGGGTCTCTTTCCCGTGTGGAGTGCTTGATGTTGAACAAGCTGTGACATCTGTATGAAACTTTTCCCACAGTCCAAGCACTTGTGGAGTCTCTCTTCTGTATGGATTGCCTGATGTTCAACAAGGTTTGACTTTCTTCTGAAGCTTTTCCCACAGTCCAAGCACTTGTGGGGTCTCTCTCCTGTGTGGATTCCCTGATGTTCAACAAGGTTTGACTTTCTTATGAAACTTTTCCCACACTCCAAGCACTTGTGGGGTCTCTCTTCTGTGTGGATTGTCTGATGTTTAACAAGGTTTGACCTTTGTATGAAACTTTTCCCACAGTCCAGGCACTTGTGGAGTCTCTCTCCTGTGTGGATTGCCCGATGTTCAACAAGGTTTGACTTTCTTAAGAAACTTTTCCCACACTCCAAGCACTTGTGGGGTCTCTCTTCTGTGTGGATTGCCTGATGTTGAACAAGGTTTGACCTTTGTATGAAACTTTTCCCACAGTCCACGCACTTGTGGAGTCTCTCTCCTGTATGGATTGCCTGATGTTTAACAAGGTTTGACTTTCTTCTGAAACTTTTCCCACACTCCAAGCACTTGTGGGGTCTCTCTCCTGTGTGGATTGCCTGATGTTGAACAAGGTGTGACCTTTTTTTGAATCTTTTTCCACAGTCCAAGCATATGTGGGGTCTCTCTCCTGTGTGGATTGCCTGATGTTCAACAAGGTGTGACCTTGTTATGAAACATTTTCCACAATCCAAGCACTTATGAGGCCTCTCCCCGGTGTGGCTTAACTGACGTCTAACTATTTGTGTCTTTGAAATGAAACATTTCCCGCACTCAAGGGACTGAGAGGGTATTTCTCCCGTGTGGCTTCTCCCATGGTTATTAAGATCAGAGAGCTTATTGAAGCTTTCCCCATGCTCGAAGCATTGAAGGATTTTCTCTCCAGTATGGATTGTCCGATGTGTCACAAGCTGTGATCTCACAATGAATTCTTTCCCACACTGAAGGTAGTGGCAGGGTGTCTCTTCCTTGGGATTTGTCTGCTGCGCTCTGGGATCCTCCTCTCTCCCACCATTACTAGATTCATCCACTTTCTTCCCTGGATAGTTTCCCAGAAGACTCTCTGACCTCTGCCAATTTCCCCAGGATTCTCCCTGTTCCCAGCACTGGGGAAAATTCCCTTCAACTCTTTCCACAAAGGTCCCCTGTGGTTCCACTTCCCCGGGAACTTCTTCATGATGATTCCCCTCCTCATTCTCTCTCCCTCGCTCAGCACCTGCTGGGAGAGACACAATCCAGACAGGAGTCATTGTGCTGGGGAGAAAGAGGAATAGCACACAGGGAAAACCCAACACAAAGACTGAGCAATTGGACTCCTCTTCCACATCCCACCCAAACACTCACAGGGAAGGAAAGCTGAGAAGCAATCTCCTGCAGGTAAAAGGCTGGGTGGAATGGCGTGAGCTGTATCTGATGACTGCAGCCCTGTCCTGGCTGAAATGAGGAAGAACTGAGGGTGCTTACTCACACCATATTTGGGGATTTTCAGCTTTTTCCTTCATTCCCTAGATGGTTTCTATCTCAGTCCTCACCTGTATGAGGGCATCTCGGAAGCATTCTTTCCTTGCAGGCCTGGAGATCGGGCACCCACGGCTCTTCCCCGCATTCCAGCTGGGTGATCAGCTCAGGCTTGGGAATGGGAAATCCTGCGCAGAGGGTGAAATCAGACCAGATCAGGGTGCATGGAGCACTGGCAGAGTATTTGTCAAAAAGGACATTCCGTGATCGGAACCCGTCCCCGTGCTCTTCTGGAGGAACATGGAATCCAAGAGGACAGGAACATGGTCGCTGAGGTCCCTTGCGCAGAGGAAGATGTCTGGGGAAGTGAGTTGTATTATTACTACACCCTCACTAGGCGTTCCCAGGACCTGTGCGTTCTGGGGGCCTTGCTGACTCACACATGGCTCTGTACTTAAACCCCTGCCTCTTTCTAAACCTTCACAGCCCAGAGCCATCCCCATGGCTGGAGCTATTCCAAAGGAGGAGGAGGAGGAGGCACTGTGTGTGCAGCTGAGAAACAACACAGAGGACAATGCTGGATTTATGCCCCTTGGAAAGCTGGAGCACTTGGGATGGTTTAGCTTGTCCATTGGGTTTTGACACCTATGTCCCACTGCAGAGGGCACGGAGATGCAGGTCTCTCTCACACGGCAGCTGTGCATTATGGAACCCATTTGCCTCTGATCTAACTGACATGGGAAGTACATGACCAGATTCAGACATGCAGACCACATGTTTCCAATAACTGAGGGGATGGGAATCCCTTACCCAACGAGGTCACCGTCTCATAGTTCTCCTGCATGACATCCCTGTAGAGGGCTCGCTGAGCGGGGTCCAGCAGAGCCCCCTGCCCCTGGGTGAAATATACAGCCACCTCCTCGAAGGTCACCGGCATCTGAAACACCAAAAGGCCCCAGTCATTACCTGCTGCTCCAGCTACAATCCCACTAGTCACGTGGGAGGAAGGATAAAGAAAATGGGAGCTCTGGGAGGGCCAGAGCGGCAGAATTCCATCCCCACCCTGCTCAGAGCCGCCAGGAGCTTCAGGGGGTGGGGGAAGGTGAGAGCTCCTTGTCCCCTAGCACACAGAGCAGGGCAGGGTCTTCTCATTTCCCACACGCTTGCCAGCCACAGGCTGATCCAGGAAGCAGAGCTCTGAGCCAGGGACAGGGACAGGAATCCCAACAGCTTCCCTGCATATTTCACAGCAGCCTCAGGCTAGTGGGGTCTCACTCCAGCACTGGGAGCCTTGAAAATGTTCCCAGCCCTGTGCAAGGGGGTTGTATCCTGTTTGAGAAATCGGGAAATGTCCCATCTCCCCTCCCTCATCACCAATGGGCCCACTCAGAAAATCAGCAGGTTTATCACACCCTGTCTCCTCCCTGCCCCCATGCAGAATCTCCCTGAAAATCCCCTACCCAAGCTGGCTCCATCACAGACATTTCCCTTCCCTGCATCCTGGAAGACGGGTCCATCTGGACCGTAACGTGGATGTGATTCCTCAGCCTGTTGGAGTGAGAGGGGAGGTTACAGAAGGGGCTTCAGTTCAAGTCACATCCTGATTTCCCCCAGACTCTTCAGACCCTCCCAGTAACAGCATCTCTGAGCCAAAAGGTAAAAAAAGAGCAGAACTAAAGGGGCCACTTTGGGGGATTTCCCCCCACTGCCCTGTAAACTCCTCTCCCTGAGGAACAGCAGGAGCCCTCTGGTGGCATCACCTGAAGAATGAGCTGCCCTGGACTCCTGCAGCAGCCCCCAGGGACAGGCAGGCAGAGGCTGAGCCCATTGGCCCATCCACACTCCCTGCCTGCCCAAAGCAGCAGCGACTCTGGTGGGGCTGAGATGTGAATCCTGCCCAGAAATCAGACCAGGGCCCTGGGCAGACCCCAAAACTCGTGAGACACAGACCCCGCCAGCACGGGGGTGTCTGACAGTAAGATACACTGGGAGCAGGGGAAGGCTCTGTTTTTGCCTCTGTTCCACTCCCGCCTCCCCACATCCCCCCTTCCCTCGCAGTGTCCCCCACTCACATCTTCCCCCATCCCAGCCTCGCTCCCCTCAGCCACATAATCCCCCCGATCCCCCTGCATCGCCCCATCATCCCTTCAGTGCGCCCCCGCCCCCATCCCAGCCTGCCCCCCACAGCCCCAGCACCCGCCTCCTGCCCTCACCCCCTGCACCTCTTTAGCCTCCGCCCCCTGCAGCCCGGGGGTGACTGGCCGGGGGGGGGCGGGTCTCTCTCACCTTCCCTCCGAGCGGGGCCCCCCGGGGCAGGGGCCGGGCCGGGCTGGGGGCTCTGCCCTGGGAGAGGCTCCTGGGGAGCAGCGGGAAGGGCCCTGCTGGAGATTCCCCTCTCCCGGCTGCAGCCAGGGCTCCGGGCTCCCAGCACCAGCCGCCGGGGCTCGGGGATCTCGCCAGGAGCCTGGGAGCCAGAGTCACCGCAGCGGCTGCGAGTCACTTCCTGCTGCCGGGCCGGAGCCCAGCGCTCGCTGCCCCACAGCCGCCTCCCGGCCGCTCCTGGGTCCTAGCGCTGCAGGGGTCGCGCTGCAGCATCTCCGGGTCCGGCTCCTGTTCCACTCCCAGGCTCTAAGGTCAGAAGGGCCCGTCATGAGCATCTAGCCCAGGGGTTCTCACGACCAAATTTTTGGTGGCCTCACAGTGTGGCCAGTAACTCTCCCTGGTGGCTGCTCTGACACTTTCCCCTATAATCCTAACGAACTTTAGGAGAAGCCAATAAATATGCACACAGGTAAGAGAGGGGGATATTCCTCCTAGTGTGGGTAGGGCAGGCTCTAGGCTTTTTGCTGTTCCAAGCAAAAAATGTTTTGGCTGCCCCCCGCACCCCAGACAATAGCTCCCCCTCCTGCCCACCAGTGCCCCCCCACTCACATCCCCTGCTGCCCCAGCACTGGGCTCCCCCCAAACATGGGATCTGCTACCAGCACACGGCAGCGGAGCCCTGGCCCAGCTGCGCCTCTGTCCCCACGCAGGTGGAGCTGCTGGGTGACACGGAGTGGGAGTACTTCCAGGTGGCGGCGCGGCTGCGGGGCAGAGCGGAGAACACGGCCCCCTCTCTGGGCCTCGCGTCACAGCTGGTGGCCGAGGTGGATCAGTTCGTGCTCACCACCCTCACCCCCAACATGCTGGCGGCCGACGACCTGGAGAGCCCCCTGGACCTGCAGCTCTGCAGTCTCAGGGTGCCCTAGCCCAGCCCCGATGGGAGGAAAGGTCCGCCGCCAACAAAGCCGGAGCTCGGCTCCAGGGGACCCCGTTTCCTTCCCTCCCCGGCTCCTCACACGCTCTGGGCAGGGCCGCCCAGAGGATGCAGGGGGCCTGGGGCAAAGCAATTTCGGGGGCCCCTTCCATAAAAAAAAGTTGCAATACTATAGTGACATGTATTTGGAAATGTAAAAAATAACTAGTGAAATATATTCAAAAATTAATTTGTAATAATTTGAAAATACACCAAATACATTATTTAAAAACATTAAATGCTTTACTGGTATGTATACATTTGCAGTTACATAATGGGCTGTTACTGGGTGATGGAGATGGTTGGTGCCAATGGGCTGTCACTGCCTGGGGGTGCTGCTGCTGTTGCCCAGGGCTGGGTGGGGATCTGGGTTCTGGATTGGGGGGTTGTCCACTCAGAGGGGCTGGGCTTGGAGCTGGGGTCAGAGCTGGGTGGGGAGGATGGGTTTGGGGGGGTGCCCATATCAGAGGGGTTGGGCTCGGAGCTGGGGGTCAGGGCTGGGGGGATGGGGTCGGAGTGCCCAGCTCAGAGGGACTGGGCTCAGAGCTGGGGGTCAGGGCTCTGGGGGATGGGGTTGGGGGTGCCCAGCTCAGAGGGGCTGGGGTCAGAGCTGGGGGTCAGGGCTGGGTGGGGAGGATGGGTTTGGGGGGGGTGCCCAGACCAGAGGGGCTGGGCTCGGAGCTGGGAGTCAGGACTAGGGGGGATGGGGTTGGGGTCGGGGGTTGCCCGGCTCCAGCCCCACCCCTTACCATGCTGCTTACCCCCTCTCCCCGACAGCACTGCAGCAACGTGGTGTCTCCTGCAGGGCCTGAGTTCCCACCGCTCGGCTGCAGCTCACAGCCCTCCCCCGTTACCAGCTGAGACACCTGGGGATGGGGGAAGACGGAGGCGGGGGGAGCCTCCGACATACCCTATGGGGCCCAGAGCCTGGGGAAAAGTGCCACACTTGCCCCCCCCCCCCCCGCCCGGACAGTCCTGACTCTCGGAGCCCCTCTTGCGGCTCGGCTCCAGGGGACCCCGCCTCCCTCCCTCTCTCCTCAGCTCCTCACACACTCTGGGAACTGGGACGGAGGGAGGAGGGGTCCTGCTGCCGCTGCCACTCCCAGCGGCGCCACGTTTCCGAGTGGGCTGTGCAGGGGGCCGCCGGGCTGGGCAGTGGGCGCGGATCCCGGCTTGGGCGAGTGGCTGCGCCAGAGCCGGCTCCCAGCAATGAGGCCCCAAGCAAAAAAATAAAAAATAAAAATAAAAAAAAAGGGGAGGTGGAGTGCCACCCCTTAGAAAGTGCCGCCCCAAGCACATGCTTGGAGGGCTGGTGCCTAGAGCCGGCCCTCGTGTGGGGAATTTTTCCAGCTTATTCACCACCCTGATAGAATCAAATAGCGAAAGGAGCCGAGTCCTTGCTCCCGTTCCCTTTACCTGGAGACCTGCCTGACCTCGAGGACTCCCCTTCCACTCTGGCGTCTGAAACCCAGACAGGGCTGGGCCCAAGATTCCTGAGGGGGCTTCATCCCCAATTTTGTTGTGAGGATGCAGGACAGAGGCTAGGCTGTCGTATTCCCACTCTGGGGTGCGCTCCTCACTCCGGATGCATTCCTGGTGTCACCACTCAGCTTTACATAGAGTTCAGAACAAATACGATTTATTGAACAGCAAATAATAAAAAAAATAAGGGGAAAGGGGAAAGGAAAACATGATGTCATCCCACGCTGCCCAGGGTCCCCCCCTCGGTCTCCCCAGCTGCTCCCCACACCCAGCTCCAGACTGTTCCAGACCCAGCTGCCCTCTGCCTCAGTGCTTCTGCTGCTCTGTCTCCAGCCCAGCTCTGGCTGCTCCTCTCCCCTTAGCTCTGCCCTTCTCTGGCAGGCAGCTCCAGCTCACACAGAGAACAGGCTCCTGACTCCCTCATTGGCCTGCCTGCCCTGTCAACGAGGTTGATCTAGAGCCTTGGCCTTTCCCCATTTGCCCTGAGGGCTAGTCTCAGGGTTTTCATTTCTCATTGGCCCTTCCTGTCTTTTGGTACTGGGAGAGGCCAACCAAACCCCCCCACTAAGTTTCAGTAAGGGGCCAACAGTCATGGGGTCAGGCAACTTTACGGGGTGTGTGAGCTCCAAAGCATCCTTCAGGTGAATTATACATTTCTTTGTTTACCCCCTTGCTTCCTGTTGGTGATGGACGGCCAGATAAGAGTTTTCTAACACTCACAGTCGGTCCTTTGTCATCTCTGAGGCATTTGAGTGGAACAATCCCCAGAACTATGACATAGTTCAGTAACAAAAACTTTGACATATGTCTGGGCTTTTATGGACAGATCCTCTTCTTTGAACCTGCTGAGCGGGTTTTGCCATAACAGCAAATGTCCAGGGTTGTTTGCAGAGCACAAGCACTGAAGCTCAGAAACAGCCCCGATTAGTCACCTTCCCAACTAGCCAATTGCCCTTCACCCACAGCTGATTGATTGCTACCCGATCCCACCCACCCAGGCCCAGGCTCCCAGCCTGGGGCAGGGGTCCCCCTCAGGTCAGCGCTGACTGACAGCTGTTGCCACTGCCCTGCCACTCTGACAGCAGTCAACACTGCCCTCACCACATGAGTACCCCCTCCACCCCACTGCACCCCCTTCAGCAGCCCTCAACAAACATACATTAAAATCTCACCATTCCACATGCACTGGTGTCACACGCATTTCAAGGGCACAATATTCAGCAGATCATGAGTTTTCCAATGATCCCTTCACCGGCACACTTTGCACACAGTATATCATAATCATACACAAGAGGTGAACATGGGGTGCAGAGGTTATCACAAGAGGGATGCAGTGTGGGGAGAGTGGGGCAAAGAAACTCTCTGTCATCCCAACGCAGGACATGGCGGGACATGAGGAGGGCGTGACCGGCTGGCTATTGAGGGCCATGAAGGCAGGCACTGAGAGGAGCCCCTCTGCAGGCTTGGCCCAGGTCCACCGGAGCTGCTGGGAAGAGGAACCCCTCCTGCACCCCAGCCCCGGACTACAGAAGCTGCCACGGCAGGGGAGAGGTGCCTCTCACCTGGCTCCGAGCTGCTGCGGTGAGAGAGGGCTGGGGGGTGTCCTCTCCCCACCGCAGTCTGCACCCCCAACTCCTCATCTGCATCCACATCCCACAGCCCACACGCCTAGCCAGAGCCTTCACCCACTGCACCCAACCCTCTGCCCAGCCCTGAGCCCCCTCCCAACACCCCAATTCCCTCATCCTCAGCCCCATCCCAGAGCCCATGCCTGCCCCGGCCATCCAGCCCTGAGCCCCCTCTCACATGCCGAACCCCTCGGTCCCACCCCTACCACATGAATTATGTTCTGTGCACCAGTATGGAGATGATGTGTCACATACTGGTGCATAGAACCAAATTCATTCCGCACATGGATGTAAAAGATGAGGGAACACTGGTCAGAGCACATAAGATGCTCACAGTGAGTTTACACTAGGAAATCTGGTGGAGGGTCACAGAGATCTGCTGGCTAATCCCCACCACACCTCCTAGTGTAGCCAGAACTTCAGAGGTTGATGCTGCGGAGGGAGAGGTGGGATCTCCAGGCCTCCCCCAAAAGGTCCTGTGGGAATCAGTCCGTCTCAGTGGCGCTGCCTGAATGCACTTATCCCATGATCCCCAAACACTCGCTACCCCAGCAACCAGTCCCCCCTGATATCAAGCACTTAGTGGGGTAACACACAATCGACTGTATCAAATGGCTTCCGAAAAATCGACTTCAGTAAAATCGACCTAATTTTGCAGTGTAGGCATAGCCTTAGATTCACCAAGCCAGGAACAAACAGCTTCTACAAAACCTTACTGGCTCCACAGAGGCCAAAGCACAGTTCCCTTACAGCAACCCAGCCCAGTTAAACATGATGGGGCTTACTAAAAATCTTGTTCATCATATTAAAAATTTCCATCAATCCCAAAGGATCCAATATATTATCCACCAAGTTCCCCCCCACCCAATCTGCAGGGCACTCCCCAAAGCTCAGGGGGGGACTGGGGAAGAAAAGAGGATTTCCCCCCACACACTCGTGGGGACTGGGAACCCATTTCCTCCCTGCCTCTGGGGAAATTCCTCAATGCCCCTGGCCCCTAGGGAGCTACTCAGGATTTCCCCCAGATCTGCAGGCCCTTGGGAACTTTAGTGGTCCCAGGCATGCATGGTGACTGGGGAACTGAGATGGATCCCACAATGACCGCTGGTAGTGGGGAATGGCAGGGCATTCCCTAGCACCCGGGAAGAGAGGGGAGCCATGGGCCCGCAAGGACTGGGGACAATTGTCAGACTCCCTCACTTCTGTTGGTGGTGGCTTGCGATTTGCGGGGAGTGTTTCATGACGGCTGAATGGAACTTTCCCCACAGGCAAGGCATTTATGAAGTTGTGATCAGGGTCACACTGAGATTGTGCAGTTAGGGCAAACTGTGACGAATGGAGCCGACAATCCTCAGAACTGGTGGATATTCCAATACTTAGATTCTCCAAGCCAGCAACAAAACAGCTTCTACAATACCTTACTGGCTACACAGAGGAAAAAGCACAGCTCCCTTAAAGCAACCCAGCCTTGGGCTCGCTCGCAGACAGCCCACTTCAACATGATGGGGATTGCTGAAAATCTTATTCATCACATTAAAAAGTTCCACCAATCCCAAAGGATCCAATACATTATCCAGCAGGTTAAGGAATACTTCAGTTCTTACCCAAATACACGCTTACAAACACTTCTTATTAACTCAACTAAGATTTATTAAAAGAAGAAAAGAGAAAGTGTGTGTTGGTTAAACGATCATTATACATTCAGACATGCATAGAATCGTTGGGTCAGTTTCCCTGTAGAGATGATGCTTTAGAATTGCAAAGAGTCCTTCACAGAATCATTTCATTAAGTTCTAGTCCAATGTCCAATGTCAATGTCAGGGCGTTCCAGATGGGACTGGAGATCTCCGTCTTCCGACTCACACTCCCCCCGTATAAAGGTTAGGCAGATCAGCAAAGAAAGGATCTTTTTTGGAGCGTCACAACAGCACATAGTCCTTTGCTGAACAACAGGATTTTGAAGTAACCTTCTATTTCCTAAACATCACTGGTAATTAATTACATGGATTAACATAAGGTGATTCTCCGTAAAGCAGTTCATAGAGGCCTGGTCTACACTACGCGTTTATACCGATTTTAGCCGCGTTAAACCGAATTAATCCTGCACCCGTCCACACAACAAAGCCCATAATATTGATATAAAGGGCTCGTAATACCAATATCTGTAATCCTCCTCGACGAGGGAGTAGCACTGAAATCGGTACTGCCATGTCGAATTAGGGTTAGTGTGGCTGCAATTCGATGGTATTGACCTCCAGACGTTATTCCACAGTGCACCATTGTGACCACTCGGGACAGTAATCTGAACTCGGATGCACTGGCCAGGGAGACAGGAAAAGCCCTGCAAACTTTTGAATTTCATTTCCTGTTTGCCCAGCGTGGAGCGCCGATCAGCACAGGTGACCATGCAGTCCCAAATCCAAAAAGAGCTCCAGCTTGGACCGTACGTGAGATACTGGATCTGATCGCTGTATGGGGAGACAAATCTGTTCTATCAGAGCTCCGTTCCAAAAGACAAAACGCCAGCGCATTTGAAAAAATCTCCAGGCTATGATAGACAGAAGCCACAGCAGGGACTCAACACAATGCTGCATGACAAGCATAACGGAAAGCAAAAGAATCAAATGGACGCTCATGGAGGGAGGGAGGGGGGACTGAGGACTCGAGCTATCCCACAGTTCCGGCAGTCTCCAAAAAGCATTTGCATTCTTGGCTGAGCTCCCAGTGCCTGAAGGGTCAAAAACATTGTCACCGGTGGTTCAGGGTATATGTTGTCTATTTCCCCCCCTTCCCCTCCCCATGAAAGAAAAGGGAAAAAAATAGTTTCTTGCCTCTTTTCAATGTCACCATATGTCTACTGGATGCTGCTGGTAGACAGGGTGCTGCAGTGCTAAACAGCAGCATCCCCTCCCCTCCCTGATGGCAGATGTTACAACAGGACTGATAACCATCGTCATCATCCCATGAGTGCTCCTGGATGGCCTCGTTGAGGTCGGCCAAGGGCGCCTGGGCAAAAATGGGAATGACTCCAAGTCATTCCCTTCTTATGTTTTGTCTCCTGGAATACCATAGCAGCTGGAGGCTGTGCTCCTCTTCCCGCCCCCGCCCTTTAATGTCCAATGGAGATTCAGTCCTGGCTGGAATATCATAGCAGCGGGAGGCTGTGCTCCTCTCCTCCCCCACCCTTTAATGAGTAATGGAGATTCTGTCCTGCCTGTACTATCGTAGCAGCTGGAGGCTGCCTCCCCCTCATTTTATCTCACTAAAAAGTCAGTGTTTCTTATTCATGCGTTATTACTTCATCACACAAATGGGGGGATAACTGCCACGGTAGCCCAAGAGGGGTGTGGGAGGAGGGAAGCAATGGGTGGGGTTGTTGCAGGAGCATCCCCTAGAATGGCATGCAGCTCATCATTTCTGCAGGATGTCTGGGGCTCTGACCCGGAGTGGCTGTGCTCTCTGGTTCTCTAGTAGGCTTGCCCCATATTCTTGGGCAGGACTGACTCTATTTTTAGACAAAACATAAGAAGGGAATGACGTAGGGAGTCATTCCCATTTTTGTCCATGCGCCCCCACCAACCTCAGCGAGGCCAGCCCGGAGCACCCATGACTGCAGCAAACGGTAGAATAGGACTGATAACCATCTCTGCTACCTTGCAAAGGCAAATGACTACTGATGTGTACCATTGCAGTACTGCGTCTGTGTCAGCAGCATCCAGTACACACATGGTGAGAGTGAAAAAAGGCTAAACGGGCTCCACAGTTGCCATGCTATGGCGTCTGCCAGGGAAAAAGGGTGCAATCCAGGGAAAAAGGGTGCAAAATGATTGTCTGCCATTGCTTTCACGGAGCGAGGATTGAGTGACGACATTTACCCAGAATCACCCGCGACACTGTTTTTGCCCCATCATGCATTGGGATCTCAACCCAGAATTCCAATGGTCGGGGGAGACAGCGGGAACTATGGGATAGCTACCCACAGTGCAACGCTCCGGAAATCGACGCTAGCCTCGGTACATGGATGGACACCGCCGAATCAATGTGCTTAGTGTGGCCGCGTGCACTCGACTTTATACAATGTTTTAAAAAACCAGTTTCTGTAAAATTGGAATAATCTCATAGTGTAGACATACCCAGAGAGTTTACCACAAACTTTCAGGAGACAAACAATGACATTATTACAACCAAGTTTTCTCTAAATGTTAATGTTCCCTTTTGATCTCTGAATTCACAGAATACAGCCCTGGACAGGAACTGTTTATTTCCATTGTTAACCTCTAACAAGATACAGCTAAACAGACTATAACAGTTACCATCTTCTTCCATGTCTTTAACAATACATGGTTACTTTTCGAAGCTCTAGTTTATCTAACGAGTACACACTTTTCTAACGTGTCTCTAAAGGTTGAATCTAGGTCAATTACATGCAATTTCCTTAACACCTTCTGTCTCTGTGTCAGAGAAGTTTAGATCGGGTGTCGATTCTCTCATGTTTAATGAGGTGTGATCTCTGCGTGAAATTTCCCCATGGCCCAAGCACTTGTGGGGTTTCTCTCTTGTGTGGATTGACTGATGTCTAACAAGGACTGACCTCTGTGTGAAACTTTTCCCACAATCTAAACACTTATGAGGTCTCTCTCTTGTGTGGATTGCCCGATGTCTAACAAGGTCTGACCTCCATGTGAAACTTATCCCACAGTCCATGCACTTGTGGGGTCTCTCCCCTGTGTGGATTCTCTGATGATTAACAAGAACTGACCTCCGACTGAAACTTTTCCCACAATCCAGGCACTTATGCATTCTCTCTCCTGTGTGGATTACCTGATGATTAACAAGGACTGATTTCCAGCTGAAACTGTTCCCACAGTCTAAGCACTTATGGGGTCTCTCTCCTGTGTGGCTTAGCTGATGTCTAATTAGTTCTGACTTCCAAATGAAACATTTCCCGCACTCGAGGCATTGAGAAGGTTTCTCTCTTCTGTGGCTTCTCCCATGATTACTCAGGGCTGAGCGATTATTGAAGCTTTCCCCACAATCTGAGCATTGAAGGGGTTTCCCTCCAGTATGGATTGTCTGATGTGTAACAAGCTGTGATCTCAGAATGAATCCTTTCCCATACCCAAGGCAATCATAGTGTTTGTCTTCCTTGGGATTTGTCCGATGGATTGTGAGATCCTTTTCTCCTCCTCCACACTTAATAGATTCATCCACTTTCTTCCTTGGGTGGTTTCCCTGCAGCCTCTCTGACCTGTGCCAATTTCCCCAGGCTTCTTCGTGTTTGAAGCACTGGGAAAAATTCCCTTCTGTTCTTCCCACATATGTCCCCTGTGGTTCCACTTTCCCAGGGACTTCCTCATGATGATTCCCTTCTTCCTTTGCACTCATTGCCTCATCACCTGCTGGGAGAGAGACAATCCAGACAGGAGTCATTGTGCTGTGGAGAAAGAGGAATAGCACCAAGAGAAAACCCAGCTCACTAAATTTGAGAAGAATTAGTAATTGGATTCTGATTCCACATTCCACACAAACACTCACGGGGAAGGAGAGATGGGAAGAAAACTGCAGCTAACAGGACGGGTGGAAAGCCATGAGCAAAATCTGCTGACTACAGCGCTGCCCTGGGTAAGAGGAGGAAGAACTGAGGGCACTTACTCACACCACATTTTTAGGATTCTCAACTTTTTCTTCATTCCCCAGATGATTTCTGAGTCAGTCCTCACCTGTGTGGTTGCCGCTCAGGCTCTCTCTTTCCTCACAGGCCTGGAGATCCGGGACCCATGGATCTTCCCCTCGTTCCAGGCGGGAGATCAGCTCAGGTTTGGGAAGGGGGAATCCTGCACAGGGGGTGAAATCAGACCAGATCAGAGTGCATGGAGGATTGGGAGCGCATCTCTCACAAAGGACATTCTGTGAGAGGAACGTGTCCCTGTGTTCTGCTGGGGAACATGGAAAACAAGAGGACGGGAACGTGGTCACTGAGCCCTCTTGGGATAGGCAGACTTCTGGGGACGTGAGGGGAATTTTTACACCCTCAATAGGAGTTCCCAGGATCTGCGCAGTCTAGGGGCCTTGCTGATTCACACAAAGCTCTCGAGTGAAACCTCTGCCTATTTCTAAGCCTTCACAATTCCTGGAGCTATTCCCAAGAAGGGAGGTAAACAAGGATTTGGTGTGTATGGGAATCAACAGAGAAAGGACAATGAATGAATTCTGCCCCTTTGAAAGCTGGAGCGGTGGGGATGAGCCAGCATGTCCATTAAGTTTTGATACCGTGTCTCACTGGAGAGGGCACAGAGATGCAAGTCTCTCTCTCATGGCAGCTGTGCATTACGCAAAACATTCCCCTCGGATCTAACTGATCAGGGAAGAACCTGACCAGATTCATACATACAAACTCAACGGCTTCTAATAACCGAGGAGACGGGAATCCCTTACCCAGTGAGGTCACCATCTTGTAGTTCTCCTGCATGACGTCCCTGTAGAGGGCTCTCTGAGCGGGGTCCAGCAGAGCCCCCTGCCCCTGGGTGAAATACACAGCCACCTCCTCGAAGGTCACCGGCATCTGAAACAACAAGAGTCCCACACTCAGCACCTGCTGCCCCAGCCACAATCCCACTATTCACAAGGAAAGGAAATAAAAACTCGAAGCTCTGGGAGGGCCAGAGTAGCAGAATCTGACCTCTACTGTTCAGATCAGCCAGGAGGCTTCAGGAGGTGGGAGAAGGTGAGAGCTCCTTGTCCCTCCCCAGCACACGGGGCAGGGCAGGGTCTTCTCATTTCCCACACACCTGCCAGCCAGAGGCTGATCCGGGAAGCAGAGCTCTGAGCCGGGGACAGGGACAGGAATCCCAATAGCTTCCCTGCGTATTTCACAGCAGCCTTTGGCTACTGGGCTCAGAGTCCACCCCTGTTCAGAGGAGTTGTGTTCTGTTTTTGAAACGGGCGAATGTCCCTCTCTCCCCATCACCAGTAGTCCTACTCAGAAAATCAGTAGGTTTCTCACACCTTGTCTCCTCCCTCTCTCTCCCTCCCGCTACCCATCAGCTCCCTGAAAATCCCCTACATGAGCTGGCTCCATCACAGCCATTTCCCTGTCTCCTGAAAAATGGGCCAATCTGGAGCGAAATGTGGATCTGATTCCTCAGCCTGTGAGGGCAAGAGAGGTGATGGGGGAGGTTACAGAAGGGGCTTCAGTCCATGTCATACCCCGATTCCCCCCAAGCTCTTTAGACGCTCCCAGTAACAGCATATCTGAACCAAATGCTAGAAAAACAGCAGAATGAAAGGGGCCATTTTGAGGGATTGCCCCAATTTGCAGTGTAAACCCCTCTCTCCTAACAACAGCTGGAGCCCTCTGGTGGCCACACCTGAAGAATGAGCTACCCCAGACTCCCCCAGCAGCCCCCAGGGACAGGCAGGCAGAGGCTGATCCCATTAGCCCATCCGCACTCACCCCCTGGCCAGAGCCAGCAGTGACTCTGGTCTGACTTTGGTGTGGATGAGATCTGAATCTTGCACCGAAATCAGACCAAGACCTAGGACAGCCCTGAACATTCAGGAATCAGAGCACCAACAATCATGAGTTTGTCTCTTTTTAAAAAAATCCAGTGTGACCTGGGAGCAGCGTGTGTGTGTGCGGGAAGGGAGGGGGCTGCCTGTGGATAGTTCCCTTGTAACTAGGCTCTGCCAGGGAAATGTAACTTAGACAGACAGCAGTGTCTGTTACCCCTGTCGTACATCAGAATGCAGGGGCGGCCCTACACCAGGTGCCAAAAGCGAACCATGCAATTGGCGCCCCCAGCCCTAAATCCTAAGGGCAGAGCTAGGCTGAGGATTTCCGTAAACTAGGAAATATTTTGCCCCTTTTATCATTTTTTACGCATTTTCTTTTAAACAGAGGCGTAATTATTCGGTTTGTCCATCCACCCTACTGTCCAACTCATGTTTCTGAGATCAGATAAAATGGAGACATGAAATTTTCAGAATAGATTTGTACATGAGAGCTAGATAATATTTCAGTCCAATTTGAAAGAAAAATGTTAATTTTAATTTTTATTAGTACAAATCCAAAATCATCCATTACGTTAAATGGCTTTAACGGCCTTTACCACCACTTCCACTGTAGAAAGAAATAAGAAAACTCTTCAATGAACCTTAACCTGTATTTACAAAACACTGAATAAAAAACACTCTGTGTTCCTAAAACTTGACTTTTCTTGCTTTAAGTTTTGAAAATTCAGACACTAGTTCTTTTAGCCTTGGTCTACGGGAGGGGACTAGGGGAGACTCAACATAAGATATGTAACTTCAGCTAAGTGAATACCTGGATCGACTTACCGCAGCATCTTCATGGCATGGGGTCAACTGTTGCTGCTCCCCAACTCTGCTTCCACCAGAATCGATGGCAGAGCAATCAGGGATTGATTTATCACGTCTGGTCTAGACACAATAAATCAACCCCCAATAGCTCAATCACAACCGGGTATGGATAGGTAGTTTAGACATTCCCTTAGATCCAGTTTTCCAGCTATTTCATGCTCTACAGACAAGTCTCTCTTGCACCATTTTTAAGGCATATAAGTTTTTATCAATTTTAACTTTGAGAAGCTACATTCCCCACTAGCTACGGAAACTGGCAAAATTAAAAGAATGTGTAGAATTATAAAAATGTTTGGAAAACTGTCTGAGAGTTTATTTTCACAAATAAACTTCAGTACTTCTTCAGGAGTGGAATGTTTCTTACGTCGACGTGAAAAAGTCTGAAGCTCCCTACACAAAGCTCTAGCATCAGCGTCTTTTGAATTTTCATGAGTCAGTGCCGGCTCCAGTTTTATATAAAATTCTCTTATCTGTTTTGCTGTTTTATTTTCCAAGCTGTAGCTATCACACAGAAATCCAAATACAGACTCTAGCTGCTGCATCTGTTGAAATCTTTCGTCAACGGCGTGAATAGCAGAATCAAGGACCGCGAAGTAGAAATTCACTTCTGAACGGATGTGTCTCATTCTTCATAGGAAAACTGCTGCTCAGTTCATTTCACTGGATCAAGTCTTTTAGCAGCTCAGTAATATCTTATACAGGGGGAGAGCGGCCCTGTAGGGCACTGCCATGCAGTGGGCCTTTAAGGACACGGCACTGGGAAATGGGAACTAAAAGCCTAGGAAAGGCGGGAGGAAAAGCCCTAGTGCCCCCTTACCCCCATTTCTGCAACCGCTGCAGCTGGCTCATCCCATCCGGGGGAACTTTTATCCCCTCTGCCCCTCCCTATCCCTGGGTTTCCCCCTCCGCCCTGCCTGGCGGGGCCTGTACCCCGGTTCTGCCCCCTCAATCCCCTCCACATGCCGCTGTCTCAGCCCCCAGCACGGCCCAGCCGGGCTCCCCCCTGCACCCACGGGGCCTGGCGGAAGCTTTCCCGGGCCCCGGGCGGGAATCGCAGCCAGCTCCGCTGGGAGCAGCCTGGGGCCAAACCTCCCCCTGCAGCCCGGGGGTGCCGGGGGGGGGCGGGTCTCTCTCACCTTCCCTCCGAGCGGGGCCCCCCGGGGCAGGGGCCGGGCCGGGCTGGGGGCTCTGCCCTGGGAGAGGCTCCTGGGGAGCAGCGGGAAGGGCCCTGCTGGAGATTCCCCTCTCCCGGCTGCAGCCAGGGCTCCGGGCTCCCAGCACCAGCCGCCGGGGCTCGGGGATCTCGCCAGGAGCCTGGGAGCCAGAGTCACCGCAGCGGCTGCGAGTCACTTCCTGCTGCCGGGCCGGAGCCCAGCGCTCGCTGCCCCACCGCCGCCTCCCGGCTGCTCCTGGGTCCTAGCGATCAATCCGCCAACTGCAGCCCCCTCTGCCCCAGACCCTGCCCCCTGGGGACCCACTTCACTTGGGCTCAGGCAGCTTCTCCCAGTCCTCTATAGAAACGTCTCCTGTCAGCATTCAGTCTCGCTTGTAGCCTCCCTGCAGGACAAACTCGGGCTCCGGTCGCTGACTGATCAGCACATCTGAGACTTGAAAAACTTCTCTCAGTGTTGAGCTGGCTAAGGCCTTGCCCTAACCTGCCTCTCTGGTCACAGGCTACCAGCACTGGTGCAAAACATCTGGGTGTCTCAGCTGGCTGGGCCAGATTTGTGGGGAGAGAGAAGGAAAAAGGAGAGAGAGCAGAAGTGGGGGTGGTATAATCGTTTAGACCAGTGGGAAAGGTGAAAAGAAGCTGGTCCAGTCCCCTCCAGCACACTGGCAAGAGCCAGTACACTGCCAACCTCACCAGCAGGGGGCAGCTTCCCCAGGCCAGCGATTTAAAGGGCTCAGGGCTCCTGCCACTGGCTGGAGCCCTGGGCCTTTAAATCACTGCCCAAATCCCAGGGCTCCCGGCTGCTGCTGCTACTCTGGGGCTCCGGCAGCAAGGCTCACCCTCTTACGGGGATTTAAAGAGGTCTGTGGGGAGTCCTGAGCCCTTTAAATTCTGACCCCGGCCAGCTTCAGCCAGGATTTCAAGGGCTCCTCCAAGCTCTCTGCTTTGGCGGGAAGCCTGGAGGAGCCCTTTACATCCCAGCCCCGGCCCGCTGTGGTAGCAGGACCAGGCAGCAGGGAACTCGAAGGAGCCCTTTAAATCCCGGCCCAACCAGCAGCTCCGGCGGCTCGGCTGGGACCGGCATTTAAAGGGCCCAGAGTTCCACAGTGGCTGGAGCCCCTGGCCCTTTAGTTCGCCCCAGGGGCTATCAGTCACCTCTGCTCCTGGGAGCCCCCTGAGTGATTTAAAGGCCTTCCAACTCCCAGCCACAGCTGCTGCCCCACGCCCTTTAAATCTTGAGGCCCCACCCCCAGGATTCCAGCTGTACTGGTAAATCCTGTGAGTTACTTTCACTCCTGGCTCTAGCGTGATTTAAAGGGCCAGGGGCTCTGGCTGCCACTACTGCAGCAGAGCCCTGGGCCCTTTACATCATGGCCGGAGCCTCGGGGCTCCTGCAGCCCTAGGACTTCTGGCTGCTGCCGCAGCTCCTCCTGTGATTTAAAGAACCTGGGGCTTCCAGCCACTGCTATGGCAGCCAGAGTCTTGGGCCCTTTAAATCTGAATGTAAAGGGCCCAGAGATTTAAAGACCCCACCGATTCCGGCTGAGGCCCCTCCCCTTGCTCAGGACTCCGGCATATCGCTAAGTCCTTTAAGTTACTTTCAACCCTGACCATTAGGAAGGAAACAGACACGTGGGGGGAAGGCCAGCGGCAGAATCTCAAGTCTCACGGGCCAGAGGGATTTCAGGATTTAGCTGAAGCTGAAACAGTTGAGAATGTCGGCTGGTTCCCCTTCTCTGTGTTGCCCTGTTCAGCTTCCCTTTCACGGTCAGGATTATGAAAACCCAACGGTGCCATGCTGGGTCCCAGGAGACAGCGGGTGTGAGACATACACCAGGGTACAATCTGGACTCTTGAACTGCTTAAATCTCCATCCCATGGCATGTTTTACACTGCTTCCCAGGGTGAATAAAAATCAATGACTTTTTTTATTTTTAAACAGAAATCTGATTTTCTTGATATTTAAATTGGATTTTTTTGATAATTTTTTTCCTCAAAACCATTTTATCTAAAGAGAGTTGTAATTAAGATACATTGTAGCTCAAAGATATCTCATCATGGAATAGGGATTATAAATTATAATTCTATAGTATGAGACAATATAAACGTCTTGATTAAGAAATTTTTGTAAATGAGTTCCTATAGTTCATGCATTAGTGATCCAGTTTTATGGGGATCCACAGGCTTCTCTACAGATTACTTAGGTTAATCTTTCTATCTACCCAGTGGGACTCAGTGCTCAGTCTAGAAGATACCATCAGAGATGCTTAGTTTTCCAGTTCTCAAACTGTGGCTTTGTCTCTCCATGCTTGTTAACAGCAAAAATGTTTTAAAATAAATTAATATACAGAGGTGACAAATCACAGACCTCAGCTCTATTGTCCTCCTGCAAATTTGGGTACACAGAGTCAATCCCTTACCACTCTCAAAAAGTGCAAAGTTTCAAAAAGTTGAATGAATAGAAGACTGTTGGAGGTATAATAGATCCGGAAAAGGAGAAGTCTGGAGAGACATGTGAGAAGCAAGGGACATCTGCTTTTCTGTTAAAATATTATATGTTTGCTGTTGAAGAAAAAAATCCAGAATACTTAACGCTGTTATTTTAGTTAAATAAAACAATTTACATGTCTGTCTGGTGATGTTCTCCTCCTAATACAATATGGCATGAATGAAATAACCAAACAATGAAATAACCAAATGAAATTAAATAATCAAACATTCCATGTCTGATATAGCTGTAAAACTCATCTAAAATGTTTTCAAAATAAATCAATGCTTAACAATGTATAGCGTGTACCTTCCAGAAATGAAACCTACATCTATCTCTGCATTGTGAAGAATATGTATTAAGGTTATAACAACCAACGAGAATACATTTTTATGTAGAAAACCATGATTGAATCGAGCCTATCTGACTAGTGGTTTAAATCAAATCCACCCTGCTGCTTCCCTGTGTGAACAACAAACCCCTCCACGCTCTGCTCACACACAGCCACCAGCCTTCAAAGTCACTGATGGCTGCACTGTACTGAGTGCGACTAGCCAGACACTCAGGAACTTACCAAACAACACAGCAACATCAGCCAGTTTTCAACTCCCAGCTTTGCAGGCCGGGAATGTTCATCTTGGACAGCTCAGTCTGGTCACTGGGCCGGACAAACTCAGTCATTAGTGGGTCGCCCCCACAGAGGGGTCGGATTAGGCCACAGCCTTGTTCTCTCCAGTCAAATCGCCCAAACACTTCAATGAAAACACACAGGTCCTGACAAAACACTAAAACCACTTTACTAACAGGAGCAAGGAGGTTTTCAGGGATTACAAGGGAGAAAGATGTAAAAGATCAGAAAGGTTAAAACTACAAAATTAAAACATGTATTTTAAATCTTACATTTTACCAAACTAAGGAAGATGTGAAGCAAACAGGATTTCCCACCCAACCCGCTGTTGCAGGCAGTTCACAGTTCTGAATAACCAGGCTGGATTTCCATCCAGCCTTGGCCTGCCCTCCCCACTGCAAGGCTCCTGTTGCCTATCAAGCCATCTTGTTGCCTTCTGTAAAGATGGGAGAGGAGAGGTGAAAATGGAGGTAATTCCCCCTTGTGCTTTTGTACCACTCTCCTCTTTGAGGTTTACCTCTCAGCTGGGGGACAGGCGACAATCAGTTTGTGGCCTAAGTGAGCATCCAGCCTAACTCTCTTGTTCCTGTATCAGAGGGGTAGCCGTGTTAGTCTGGATCTGTAAAAGCAGCAAAGAATCCTGTGGCACCTTACAGACTAACAGACATTTTGGAGCATGAGCTTTCGTGGGTGAATACCGGCTGAGCAATTACTGGCCACTTAGCACCTAGCTGATCCCTGATTTAACAGAATACAGGAACCCTTCGCAGAGCTAAACACAGAATACTACAGTTACCCTCTTAGATTCATAGAACATCAGAGCTGGAAGGGACCTCAGGAGGTCAACTACTCCAACCCCCTGCTCAAAGTAGGACCAATCACCAATTAAATTATCCCAGTCAGGGCTTTGTCAAGCCTGACATTAAAAACCTCTAAGGAATGACAGTCCACCACCTCCCTTTGTAACCCATTCCAGTGCTTCACCACCATCTTAGTGAAAAAGTTATTCCTAATACCCAACCTAAAATTTCCCCATTGCAACGTGAGATCATTACTCCTTCTTCTGTCACCTGGTACTAATGAGCACAGTCTAGATCCATCCTCTTTGGAACCCCCTTTCAGATAGTTGAAAGCAGTGACCAAATCCACTCTCTTTCTTCTCTTCTGTAGATTAAACAATCCATGTTCTCTCAGTCTCTCCTCATAAGTCATGTGCTCCAGCCACCTAATCATTTTTTTTGCCCTCCGCTGGTCTCTTCCCAATTTCTCCACATCCTTCTTGTAGTGTGGGGCCCAAAACTGCACACAATACTCCAGAGGAGGCCTCACCAATGTCGAATAGAGGGGAATGATCATGTCCCTCGATCTGCTGGCAATGCCTCTATTTATACAGCCCAAAAGTCAAGGAACAACACATCCATTGCTTTTCCCTCATCCACAGAGCCACTTATCTCCTCATAGAAGGTAATTAGGTTACTCAGACATGACTTGCCCTCTTCTAACAAGTCTTTAAAAATACACATTTACATGTCAAACTCTAGCTTATCTAGAGTGGACAAACTTTTAAAATCTCTCTCTAAAAGTTGAATCTGAGTCAATTACATGCAAGTTGCTTAAACCTTTCTTGTCATGTATCAGAGAAGTTTAGATTCTGTGTGGATTCTTCCATGTTTAATGAGTTCAGACCTCCATATGAAACTTTTCCCACACTCCAAGCACTTGTGGGGTCTGGCTCCTGTGTGTAATGCCTGATGATGAGTTAGGTGTGACTTCAGTATGAAATTTTTCCCACAGTCCAAGCACTTGTGGGGTCTCTCTCCAGTGTGGATTGCCTGATGTTCTACAAGGCTTGACTTTCTTATGAAACTTTTCCCACAGACCAAGCACCTGTGGGGTCTCTCTCCTGTGTGGACTGCCTGATGTTGAACAAGGGTTGACTTTATTATGAAACTTTTCCCACACTCCAAGCACTTGTAGGGTCTCACTCCTGTGTGGATTGCCTGATGATTAACAAGGTCTGACCTTCGTATGAAACTTTTCCCACAGTCCAAGCACTTGTGGGGTTTCTCTCCAGTATGGATTGCCTGATGTCTAACAAGGCCTGACCTTTCTATGAAACTTTTCCCACACTCCAAGCACTTGTAGGGTCTCACTCCTGTGTGGATTGCCTGATGTACAACAAGGTGTGACCTCTGTATGAAACTTTTCCCACAGTCCAAGCACTTATGGGGTCTCTCACGTGTTTGGTTTAACTGATCTCTAATTATTTGCGTCTTCGAAATGAAACATTTCCCGCACTCAAGGGATTGAGAGGGTTTTTCTTCACTGTGGCTTCTCCCATGGTTATTAAGATCTGAGAGCTTACTGAAGCTTTCCCCATGGTCCAAGCATTGAAGGGGTTTCTCTCCAGTATGGATTGTCCGATGTGTCACAAGCTGTGATCTCACAATGAATTCTTTCCCACACTGAAGGTAGTGCCAGGGTGTCTCTTCCTTGGGATTTGCCTGCTGCGCTCTGGGATCCTCCTCTCTCCCACCATTACTAGATTCATCCACTTTCTTCCCTGGATAGTTTCCCAGAAGCCTCTCTGACCTCTGCCAATTTCTCCAGGATTCTCCCTGTTCCCAGCACTGGGAAAAATTCTCTTCAGCTCTTCCCACAAAGGTCCCCTGTGGTTCCACTTCCCCGGGAATTACCTCATGATGATTCTCATCCTCATTCTCCCTCCCTCGCTCAGCACCTGCTGGGAGAGACACAATCCAGACAGGAGTCATTGTGCTGGGGAGAAAGAAGAATAACACCAAGGGAAAACCCAACACAAAGACTGAGCAATTGGACTCTGCCTCCACATCCCACCCAAACACTCACAGGAAAGGAGAGCTGGGAAGCAAACTCCTGCCGATAAGAGGCTAGGTGGAACAGCGTGAGCTATATCTGATGACTGCAGCCCTACCCGGGCTGAGATGAGGAAGAACTGAAGGTGCTTACTCACACCATATTTGGGGATTCTCAACTTTTTCCTTCATTCCCTAGATAGTTTCTGTGTCACTCCTCACCTCTATGGGGGCATCTCAGAAGCCTTTTTTCCTCGCAGGCCTGGAGATCAGGCACCCAAGGCTCTTCCCCTTGTTCCAGCCGGACAATCAGCTCAGGTTTGGGAATGGGAAATCCTGCACAGAGGGTGAAATCAGACCAAATTAGGGTGCATGGAGCACTGGTGGAGTATGTGTCAGAAAGCACATTCTGTGAGTGGAACCCGTCCCTGTGCTCTGCTGGAGCAACATGGAATCCAAGAGGATGGGAACATAGTCACTGAGCCCCCTTGCGCAGAGGAAGTTGTCTGGGGAGGTGAGCTGAATTATTACTACACCTTCACTAGGCGTTCCCAGGATCTGTGCGCTCTGGGGGCCTTGCTGACTCACACAGGGCTCTGCACTTAAACCCCTGCCTCTTTCTAAACCTGCACAGCCCAGAGCCCTCCCCTAGGCTGGAACTACTCCCAAGGAGGGAGGTGAACAGGGATTGTGTGTGCAGCCAAGAAACAAGACAGAGACAGGACGATTCCCCTTTGAAAGCTGGAGGGGTCGGGATGGTTTAGCTCCTCCATTGGGTTTTGACAACCCTGTCCCACTGGAGAGAGCACAGAGATGCAAGTCTCTCTCACATGGCAGCTGTGCGCTATGGAACCCACTCACCTCTGATCTAACTGACATAGGAAGAATGACCAGATTCAGACATGCAGACCTCACGGCATCTAGTATCTAAGGGGATGGGAATCCCTTACCCAGCGAGGTCACCGTCTCGTAGTTCTCCTGCATGACGTCCCTGTAGAGGGCTCTCTGAGTGGGGTCCAGCAGAGCCCCCTGCTCCTGGGTGAAATACACAGCCACATCCTCGAAGCTCACCGGCATCTGAAACACCAAAAGGACCCAGTCATTACCGGCTGCCCCAGCCACAATCCCAATAGTCACGTGGGAGGAAGGATAAGGAAATGGAAGCTCCGGGAGGGCCAGAGTAGCAGAATCCCACTCCACCCTGCTCAGAGCAGCCAGGACACTTCAGGGGGTGGGAGAAGGTGAGAGATCCTTGTCCCCCAGCACACGGAGCAGGGCGGAGTCTTCTCATTTCTCACACACCTGCCAGCCACCGGCTGATGCGGGAAGCAGAGCTCTGAGCCAGGGACAGGGAAAGGAATCCCAACTGCTTCTCTGAGAATTTCACAGCAGCCTCAGGCTAGTGGGGTCTCACTCCAGCACTGGGAGCCTGGAAAACGTTTCCAGCCCTGCTCAGGGGGGTTGTATCCTGTTTGAGAAATAGAGGAATGTCCCATCTCCCCTCCCTCCGTCATCAATGGGCCCACTCAGAAAATCAGCAGGTTTATCACACCCTGTCTCCTCCCCCTCTGAAAATCCCCTATCCAAGGTGGCTCCATCACAGACATTTCCCTTCCCTGCATCCTGGAAGACAGGCCGCTCTGGATCGAAACATGGACGGGATTCCTCAGCCTGTCAAGGCGAGAGGGGAGGTTACAGAAGGGGCTTCAGCCCATGTCACACCCTGATTCCCCCCAGACTCTTCACATCCTCCCAGTAACAGCATCTCTGAAGCAAATGCTAGAAAAAAAGCAGAACTAAAGGGGCCACTTTGGGGGATTTCCCCCCACTGCCCTGTAAACTCCTCTCCCTGAGGAACAGCAGGAGCCCTCTGGTGGCATCACCTGAAGAATGAGCAGCCCTGGACTCCTGCAGCAGCCCCCAGGGACAGGCAGGCAGAGGCGGAGCCCATTGGCCCATCCACACTCCCTGCCTGCCCAAAGCAGCAGCGACTCCGGTGGGGCTGAGATGTGAATCCTGCCCAGAAATCAGATCAGGGCCCTGGGCAGACCCCAAACACATGAGACACAGACCCCGCCAGCACGGGGGTGTCTGACAATAACAACACGCTGGGAGCAGGGAGGGTCTGGGTTTTTACTTATATCCCCCACCAGTCTCCCCCACAGCCCCTTCCCTCGCTGTGCCCCCCACTCACATCTTCCCCTATTCCAACCTCGCTCTTCTCAGCCCCACGATCCCCCCATAGGCCTGCATCGCCCCATCTTCCCTTCAGTGCGCCCCGCCCCCATCCCAGCCTGCCCCCCTCAGGCCCAGCACCCGTCCCCTCGCCTGCCCTCACCCCCTGCACCTCTTTAGCCTCCGTCCCCTGCAGCCCGGGGGTGCCGGGGGGGGGGGCGGGTCTCTCTCACCTTCCCTCCGAGCGGGGCACCCCGGGGCAGGGGCCGGGCCGGGCTGGGGGCTCTGCCCTGGGAGAGGCTCCTGGGGAGCAGCGGGAAGGGCCCTGCTGGAGATTCCCCTCTCCCGGCTGCAGCCAGGGCTCCGGGCTCCCAGCACCAGCCGCCGGGGCTCGGGGATCTCGCCAGGAGCCTGGGAGCCAGAGTCACCGCAGCGGCTGCGAGTCACTTCCTGCTGCCGGGCCGGAGCCCAGCGCTCGCTGCCCCACAGCCGCCTCCCGGCTGCTCCTGGGTCCTAGAGATCAATAGGATCCTGTGCTCATCCTTGGGCTCATGTTACCAGCACTGAGTGACCAGACAGCAAGTGTGAAAAATCAGGACAGGCCGGCGATGAGGGGTAATAGGCACCTATATAAGACAAAGCCCCAAATAGCGGGACTGTCCCTATACAATTGGGACATCTGGTCACCCTACCAGCACTGGTGGAAAAGTTGTAGCTGGCTGGGCTGGCTGAGCGGGATTTGTGGGAGAGAGAAGCAAAAGGGGGAAGAGGGGAAGTAAAGAGGGAAAGAAAATGATGGATGAGGGGAAGGGTGACAGTGGAAACCCACCCTAATATCCACCAGGGTGCAGGCAGGGCCGGCCTCCGGGCCTTTTCCCTTGGCCCCTGCAGGCTCTTCATTCTGCACCCCCTTTGTCACTAATCCTTGCCCCCTTCTCCACCCTAACTCCTACACTGTGCCCCAACCCCTACATTTTGTCACCTTCACCCCAACCTTTCCACAGTGCCACCTTCACCTTAACCCCGGCACTTCCCTCCCACCTGCGCCCCAACCCCAGCCCTGCTCTGCCCGTGTCCCTGCCACACCGTTATCCTGCCGAGGTCCCCCCACCCCCTTATGCCCAGCAACCCTCATGCCCAGTGGCCTCCCACTCACAGACTCCTCACACTGCCCAGCACACCCTCACAGCCCTCCACCCCACAACTGTCCAGCATGCCATATTCCCGAGGGCTTTCAGCACCAAAAAATTAAAAATTCTGTGCACAATACTTTAAAATTCAATCCATTTTATTTGTCAATACCAGGGTTGTCCCTTGCTATCCTGGGCCCCTACACAACCCCACTGTGGAGGGCGGGGCAGACATCCAATGGGGGGAAGCCCCAGGCCTCGACAGGGGGGTTAGCTTGGAAGACAGGGAGGAACCACTCCCCAGCACTCACCAAGGGCATGGCTGAGGCCAGGTCTCTGTCCTTCTTGCCACCAGTGAGTGTAAGCCACGCCCTGCTGCAGAGTCCTCAGGGGCACGGTTGGGGTGGAGCATGGGCATGAAGAGTCGGGGTGGGGCAAAGCAAGGGCAGGGGCTTTGGGGAAGGAGTGAAGTGAGGGCAGGGCTGGGGCAGAGCAGGGGCAGGGGCCCTGGGGAAGAGGCAGAGCAGGGGCTGGAGCAGCATGCAGCTGTGCAGGGCACCAGGAAATATGGTGCCTCAAACTTCCTGGTGCCCTACATAGCTGCCTATTTTGTGGATGGCCCCCTGAATCCTGGTCAGTACATACACGTGAAGGCTCCAGAATGGCAGTGGCAAGCACTGGCCCCTGCCTGCATGGAGGTGGGAGATCATCCTGCAGACTTCCCCCTCCCCTCCCCTCCTAGGAGAGGGACTTGGCAGTGACATACCTCTGTGTGCACGTCAAAAGGCCACAGGGAAGCATTTCACAAGGTGCCTGGCATGTCAGCCAGGACCCAAAATAGCTGATACCAATGGCTGAGTCCAGCCCTCACTGGGCCCTTCCCTGCCAGGGCTCTGGGCCATCACCTCCCAAATGGCCTTTCATTCTCCCTAAAATGGAACATTTCCCTCTAGGCCTGAACAGCCCAGCAGTGCTTGGAGTGCGCCGTGTAGTAAGAACAAAAGGAATTCTCTTCAGGCACCAGTGTTTTCTTTCTGCCCTGATTCACACAGGGCTTGTCTACACCACGCCGAGTTTTAGAGACCAGGCTGTGTCCATACAGCCTGGTCGCTAAAAGCCGGCGTGTGTAAATGCTCTTTGTCAGCAAAATATTTCCAGCCCCACAAGCGGCGTTCGCGCTGCCGACAAAGCTGTGTTCACACTGCCACTTGCTGCAAAAAAACTTTTGTCTTTCGGATGGGGGAGGGGAGCTTTTTAAAGTACCGGGAAAGACAAGAGCTTTCTCGGCAATGTAGCAGCGTAGACAAGCCCATACCTGGTTGCCCCACACGGCTCTGTGGGACTGTACTGGGTAACTCGGCACACGGTTCATTTGAAGAGTGGCTCTTGGTTAGGATGGTTTAAGGCAGGTTTTAAAGGTCTTTCCCATAGGTGAGGACACACGTGCTGCATTCTGGAAGGGCCCTTTAAAGTCCCACCTGACTAGGGTGACCAGATGAGAGACATGAAATATCAGGAGGCGGGCGGGGGTGGGGGCGCTGGCAGAGCAAAAAAAAAAAAAACAAAACAAAAAAGCAAGAGGTGGCGGCGGAGGAAAAAACAAAACCAAAACCAAAAGTGCCACCAGAGCACAGCACCCACCAGCTGAGCATCCACCGGCAGCTCCACCCCGCACACCACCTCCCCTCTGCTGCGCCTCCACCCCCCCGAGCTGGCTGCCGCGTCGTGCTTCTCCCCCCTCCCTCTAGCACTTGCGCCGCCATACAGCTGAATAGCGCAAGCCTGGGAGGGGGGGTGAGGAGGAGGAGGAATCCGGTGTCCTTGGGGAAGAGGCGGGGCCAGTGCGGCAATTTGGAGAAGGATCCAATGGCGCAGTGAGGGGGTAGAGATGGGCGTGGGGCAAGGGCGTGAATTTGGGGAGTGATCCAATGGGGAGGGAGGGGCTAGGGCGCGAGGGCAAAATATCGGGACAGCTTGTGTCCTGACCGATGATCAGCTGGGACGCGGGACAAACAAGTAAATATCAGGATAGTCTGATAAATTCGGGATGTCTGGTCACTTTACACTCGACTCTACGCTGTTTAGAACTCTCCCTCATTCAAACTGCTTCCAGCTGGAGAGACAGAGCTGCAGATACTTGGATCCTCAAGGAAAGAAATGTCCCTTTCCCTTAAATAAAAGTGTTCAGCTACTCCAACCTTCTTAAGAGTGAATCCACCTTCTTCCCCAGCTAAGAAGTCGCTCCTTCCCTTGCATTCTGCAGCCCTGATTGATGCCTTTCTGCTCCAGGTACATCCATAGGCGCTGACTCCATGGGTGCTCTGGGCTGGGGCACTCGTGGTGAAAATTTGGTAGGTGCTCTGCATCCACTGGTAGCTTCCCGGCCCACCTCCTTACCCCAGCTCACCTCTACCTCCGCTCCGGCTCTGAGTCCTCCCCTGAGCGTCCTGTGGCTCCACTTCTCCCCCACGGTCCCAGCGATTGCTGCCGCAAAACAGCTGTTTCACGGCAGCAAGCGCTGGGAGGAGGGGGAGTGTGGTGCACTTGGGAAAGAAGTGGGGCTGGGGCATGGATTTGGGGAAGGAATTCAATGGGGCAGGGAGGGGGCAGATGTTCAGTAGGGGTGGGTGGGGCAATGGTGGAGTTGGGGTTGGGGCAGGGAGGTTGAGCACCCCCTAGGACCAGGAAAAGTGGTGCCTATGGGTACATTTCCCCACTTTCGTTTTAATTTCAGTTTCCTGTTGACACAGGCATTTTGTTAATCATAGACTATCAGGGTTGGAAGGGACCACAGGAGGTCATCTAGCCCAGCCCCCTGCTCAAAGCAGGACCAATCCCCAGACAAATTTTGGCCCCAAATTCCTAAATGACCCCCTCGACGTTTGAACTCATAACCTGGGGTTTAGCAGGTTAACGCTCAAAACACTGAGCTATCCCTCTCCACCCATAAGCAGGAAAACCAAACGCCACCTTCTTCTATATTCCTTTAACTTTCCCTCCTCCCCAACCAGGTTATCTGTGTACCTCTCCCTCCTCCCAGCCCACATCTGCTGCTGATCCCTGCTGTGGAAGGGAGGGGAGGGAAACGGCCAAGGGGGATCCTCAGCATCTGGGCTTAAACTTCAGAGCACAGGGAGGCAGAGTGAAAAGGAGATTGCAGGGAGGTGTCTGCAGAGCAGCGGGCACAGGCGGGAGAGGTGCCGACGCAGAATGGGGCAGCTCGGAACAGCTGCTCCCTCTGGGGTCACCAGCCTGCTCCCCAAGAAGCCCCAGCACATTCCCTGCTAGCATCGGCCTCGATTCTGCTGGTGCCGGTGGTTGCTCGACCCTCCCTTACCCTGCCCCATTCCAACCCCTTCCCCAAAGTCCCCACCATAACTCTACCCCCTTCCTGCCCCATTCCAGTGGTTCCCAACCTTTTGGTGGCCAGTAGCACAATCATGTTTTCAGAAGAGTGGGGCAGACGCCAACAATTTTTCAAGCCTTATTTTGTATTTGAACATTAAATAATACAAAAACATCTTATTTAATATTATATAATATATAAATCCATAAGATAATAAGGGTAATTTTACCTGTAAAAGGTATTAATTAAATTATTCGGCAATTATTCTTTCACCTCACCATGTGAATTTGCTCTTTTTTATCTACCTCTAAGAAAAAATAAGGAGTTTTTACAAAAATCAATATCATAAACAGTTTTCATCTTATTTATTTTTTTAAAAAAGTAAAACACTGTTGAACTGCTGGTCCAAATATATTTATTATTCTTACTTTAACATAGAATGAAACCTGCAGCCCCGGAGTTCTCTGTCCTCGGCAAGCACAGTGACACGGTTTCTCTCCGGCTTAAGCCGCGGCCCTGCACGTGCCAGGGACTAAGAACACCAGCGCCCACAGCCTAAAGCCCGGAGTTCTCTGTCCTCGACAGGGTGCCTGCTGTGGACAGAGAACACCGGCGCCCGCAGCCTGAAGCACCGGAGAAGCCAAAGAGAAGCCGCGGCCCCGCGCCTGCCGGGGACAGAGAACACCGGCGCACGCAGCCTGCAAGCACAGACTTCTCTGTGCCTGGCAGATATGGGGCCATGGCTTCTCTCTCCTACTGGGCACTAGACGGGCACAAATAAATACCCCGGCGGGCATTATGCCGCCCACGGGCACCGCGTTGGGGACCACTGACCTATTCCAATCCCATCCCCAAATCCCTGTCCTGGCCCAAACTCTTCCCCGCATCCTCCCCTGAGCACGTCACATTCCCACTCCTCCCCACTCCCTCCCGAAGCTTTTACACCACGAAACAACTGTTTTGCAGCGGCAAGCGCTGAGACAGGAAGCAGAGACGCTGCGGGCTCAGGGGAGGAAGCGGAGCTGCCGGTGGGTTCACAGCACCCTCCAATATTTCTCAGTGGGAGCTCCGGCCCCAGAGCACCCATGGAAACAGCGCCAATGACTGTTAGCTCACCGAGTCAGACAAAGACACCGCCCCTGGCTCTTTTCCCATCCCATCCCAGCTCGCCCCAGCCATCCCTAGCCCGGTTCCTCCTCCTTCACTTCACAAAGTCCCATGCCCGGCTCTACCAAACTCGGCTCCAACCCCCACTGCCCAGCCTCCAGAGCCTGTTCCCAGCCTTGCTCACCCCCACTGTTGGGCCTGACTCCCCCAGCCCTGCTCACTCACATGCTACAAACTTTTACTCCTGGCTCTGGCTGGTCTCTAGGCCCCCCCTGCCCCCGGCAGGGAGGGACTCCCAGCAGGACGGCTTTAAAACTGTGTAAGGACTGGAGGAAATGGCACCCCTTGGAATCTGGCTTCCTGCCCAAGACTGTCTCCTTCGGGTTGCGGATGAAGGCTCAGGACAACAAGAGACTCCTCCTCCTCCATATAATAGAGAGTTCCACATTAAAGGGTTCTATAATATCATAGACCTTCCAAAGAGAATGTGATCTGGCTGGTAGTCAGTATCCAATCCATCATTGCTCTGGATGGCTGCCAACACCACTGGTAATTTATTGTCCCAACCTTTGCCAGCGACATGCACCACTTTGCGAAGGGCTTGCTTGATAGTCTGATCCATCCTTTCTACTGTCCCTGACGATTGAGGATGGTGGGGGATAGGTAGTTGTTGCTTTACTTCTAAACCTTTTAATATTCTTATAATTACTTTTCCTATCAAATGTGCTCCATCATCTGAACCAATTACTTTTGGAGTCCCATATCTACTAAACAGGACTTTCCACAACTTCTTGGCGGTGGTCTCTGCAGAATGATTCCTGGTGGAAATTGCCTCCACCCAACCAGAAAAAGAATCTATTATCACTAATAAATACTGATTCCCTCTTTGGCTCTTAATATAATCAACCTATATTCTAGTCCATAGCCCTACAAGTCTTTGGTGCCGCAAGGGTCCCAAATTCGGTGGTCTTTTCCCATCTGCTGCACACCTTACACAGTTTTTAACCAAATTTTCTACATCCTCTCGCACTTTAGGCCATATTTCAAAGTGTTTTTACCTTAAAAGAGAGTATTTTCTATTCCCCGGGGGGCCATAGACTGACACAGGTTAATGATCTCTTCTCTTTAAGGTTTTTCAGGTACCCACTTTTCCTCTCCTGTTTTCTTATTCACTGCAGAACCCCCTTTCATACTCCAGGTTCCCCAGCTTTAGGTTCAGCCTCCTGTTTTATGGAGCCCTGGACCCTTTAAACCGCCACCCACATCCTGGGGCTTCCGGCTGCTGCTGCTGCTATCCTGGGGCTCTGGCAGCAGGGCTCTGGCAGCGATTTAATGGGCCAGGAGCTCTGGCTGCCATTACTGCAGCAGAGCCCTGGGCCGTTTACATCACTGCCCGAGCCCCGGGGCTTCCGGTCGCTGCCGCAGCTCCTGACATGATTTAAAGAGCCTGGGGCTCCCAGCCACTGCTACCACAGCCAGAGTCCCGGGCCCTTTAAATCTCAAAGTAAAGGGCCCAGGGATTTAAAGACACCACCAAATACAGTTCAGGCCCCTCCCCCTGCTCAGGACTCTGGCATATCGCTAAGTCCTTTAAGTGACTTTCACCCCTGACCATTGGGGAGGAAACAGATGCGTGGGGGAAAGGCTGGCAGCAGAACCTCAAGTCTCACATCTCAGGGGCATTTCAGCATTTAGCCGAAGCAGTTGAGGATGTCAGCTGGTTCCTCTTCTCTGCTTTGCCCTGCTCAGCTTCCCTTTCAGGATCAGGATGATGAAAGCCCAGCGGTGCCATGTGGGTCCCAGAAGATAGCGAGTGTGAGACATACCCCACGGTACAATCTGGACTGTTGAACTGCTTAATTCTCCATCCCAGGGCATGTTTTACACTGCTTCCCAGGGTGAATAAAAATCAATGACATCAAAAAAAAAAATCAAGAAAATTAGATTTCTGTTATTTAAATTGGATTTTTTTTCCTCAAAAACCATTTTATCTAAAGATAGTTGTAATTGAGCTATAATGTATCTTAAAGATATCTTATCATGGAATAGGGATTGTAGATTCTAATTCTATAGTATGAGACAATACACACGTCTTGTTTAAGAAAAGATTTGTCAATGAGTACCAACAGTTCATACATTAACGACCCAGTCTTATGGAGATCCACAGGCTTCTGTAAAGACTGCTTAGGTTAATCTTTCTAGCTACCCAATGGGACTCAGTGCTCAGTCTAGAAGATACCATCAGAGATGCTTAGCTTTCCAGTTCTCAAACTGTGGCTTTGTCTCTTCAGAGGTAACATGCCTGTTAACAGCAAAAATGTTTTAAAATAAATTAATATACAGAGGGGAGAAATAAAAGACCTCACCTCTATTGTCCCTTTGCAAATTTGGGCACTGTTGGGGGCTTGAACCCAGACGGTGAGGTTTGTTGTCTGACTGCGAGAGAGACAGGCAACACCAGCAAGGTCCGATCAAAAGCTCTTCATTGAAGAGTGCACACAACAATAGAGAGCAGCTCGTCTCCAGAGAGAACCAGCTTCCTCTTTACATCTTAGTATGAGCCTATACAGACAGTTCCGTCGTGTCCTAGATTATTCACCTGAGCAACCCACCTCCTTCTTCTAACAACTACAAACTAGATACCTTTAGTATACATGCATGCCTATTTCCCTATGTTTTACAGCATCAGGTGATTAATAATATCTTAACAAGCACTAAAAGTTAGGAATGTAGGGGAGTTAAGGGCAGACAGAGAACAACCAGGGAGTGAAAGTAAGGAGACTGGGAGGCTGGGGTTTCTTATTAGTTCTTCAAACGAACTGTTCCTAACACAGCACAGCTGGTACTATGCCAGGAATGCAGCCTCTCCCTTATCTCACTTTTTCCCAACGCTTTGTGAGACATGCTGCTTCTCAGAATTTTTCCACTCAAGGATTTCCCAGAAACCTCTGTTAGCCTGACTCTGGTCAGGTTGGCATACCTGGTTTTGTCCGCTATATCTTTCTTCAGGCCTAACAGGTACACAGGGTCAATCCCTTACCTCTCTCAAAAAGTGCAAAGTTTCAAAAAGTTGGATGAATAGAAGACTTCTGGAGGCGTGATAGATCTGGACAGGGAGAAGAAGTCTGGAGAGACATGTGAGAAGCAAGGGACATCTGCTTTTCTGTTAAAATATTATATGTTTGCTGTTGAAGAAAAAAATCCAGAATACTTAACATTGTTATTTTAGTTAAATAAAACAATTTAAATATCTGTCTGGTGATGTTCTCCTCCTAATACAACATGGCACAAATGAAATAACCAAACAATGAAATAACCAAATGAAATTAAATGAAATGAAATGATCAAACATTCATTGTCTGATATAGCTGGAAAACTCATCTGAAAAGTTTTCAAAATAAATCACCGTTTAAAAATGTATAGTGCGTACCTTCCAAAAATTTATCCTACATCTATCTCTGCATTGTGAAGAATATGTACTGAGCTTATAACAACCAACAAGAATACATTTTTATGCAGAAACTCATGATTAAATCGAGTCTTCTTGACTAGTGGTTTAAATCAAATCCACCCTGCTGCTTCCCTGTGTGAACAACAAACCCCTCCACGCTCTGCTCACACACAGCCACCAGCCTTCAAAGTCACTCCTGGCTGCACTGTACCGAGTGCGACTAGCCAGATACTCAGGAACTTAACAAACAACACAGCGACATCAGCCAGTTTTCAACTCCCAGCCTTGCACGCCAGGAATGTGCATCTTGGACAGCTCAGTCTGTTCACTGCGTTGGACAAACTCAGTCATTAGTGGGTCACCCACACAGAGGGGCCGGATTAGGCCACAGCCTTGTTCTTTCTAGTCAAATTCCCCAAACGTTTCAATGAAAACACACAGGTCCAGACAAAACACTAAAATCACTTTAGTAATGGGAGCAAGGGGGTTTTCAGGGATTACAAAGGAGAAAGATGTAAAAGGTCAGAATGAGTTAAAACTATAAAATTAAAACATGCATTTTAAATCCTAAATTTTACCAAACCACGGAAGATGCGAAGCAAACAGTTGCTGTCGATGCACCCAGCTCTGAAGCCCTCCAATAGCAGCACAGAAGTGAGGACGGCCACATGAAAAGCGATACCCCTTGATATGGCTGTTCACAACAGAATTATCATCCATTTGACACCTGTACTTCTATGCTGCTGCTCCACCTGGGTTTGAGAACCTGAGCATTTATCCCCACCTCCCAGATGGGCCTGTTCTTTCTTCATGAGACCCAACCACCTGAGGCTGACAGCCAGTGCTTTTTTAAATTAAAAGGCAATTGGGTTACTCAGACATAACTTCCCCTCTTCTTCCAAGTCTTTAAAAATACACATTTACATGTCAAACTTTAGCTTATCTAAAGTGGACAAACTTTTAAAATCTCTCTCTAAAAGTTGAATCTGAGTCAATTACATGCAAGTTGCTTAATCCTTTCTTGCCATGTATTACAGAAGATTAGATCCTGTGTGGATTCTTCCATGTTTAATGAGGTCAGACCTTTGTACGAAACTTATCCCGCAGACCAAGCACCTCTGGAGTCTCTCCTGTGTGCATTGCCTGATGTTGAACAAGGTGTGATCTCTGTATGAAACTTTTTGCACAGTCCAAGCACTTGGAAGGTGTTTCAACTGTGCGTAAAGCCTGATATTTCACAAGGTCTGACCGTTGTATGTAACCTTTTCCACAGTCCAAGCATTTGTGGGGTCTCTCTCCTGTGTGGATTGCCTGATGTCTAACAAGGTTTGACCTTCTTATGAAAGTTTTCCCACACTCCAAGCACTTGTGTGGTCCTTCTCTTGTGTGTAATGCCTGATGACGGACTAACTGTGACCTCTGTATGAAGCTTTTCCCACAGTCCAAGCACTTGTGGGGTTTCTCTCCTGTGTGGATTGCCTGATGTTTAACCAGGTTTGACTTATCTGTCAAACTTAACCCACAGTCCAAGCACTTGTGGGGTCTCTCTCCTGTATGGATTGCCTGATGTTTAACAAGGTTTGACCTCTCTGTGAAACATTTCCCACAGTCCAAGCACTTGTGGGGTCTCTTTCCTGTGTGGGTTGCCTGATGACGGACTAACTGTGACCTCTGTATGAAACTTTTCCCACAGTCCAAGCACTTGTGGGGTCTCTCTCCTATGTGGATTGCCTGATGTCTAACAAGGTTTGACTTATCCGTGAATATTTTCCCACAGTCCAAGCACTTGTGGGGTCTCTCTCCTGTGTGGATTGCCTGATGTCTAACAAGGTTTGACTTAACTGTGAAACTTTTCCCACAGTCCAAGCACTTGTGGGGTCTCTTTCCTGTGTGTAATGCCTGATGACGGACTAACTGTGACCTCTGTACGAAACTTTTCCCACAGTCCAAGCACTTGTGGGGTCTCGCTCCTGTGTGGATTGCCTGATGTCTAACAAGGTTTGACCTATCTGTGAAACTTTTCCCACAGTCCAAGCACTTGTGGGGTTTCTCTCCTGTGTGGATTGCCTGATGTTTAACAAGGGTTGACTTATCTGTGAAACTTTTCCCACAGTCCAAGCACTTGTGGGGTCTCTTTCCTGTGTGTAATGCCTGATGATACACTAGGTATGACCTCTGTATGAAACTTTTCCCACACTCCAAGCACTTGTGGGGTCTCTCTCCTGTGTGCATTGCCCGATGTCTAACAAGGCTTGACTTATCTGTGAAACTCTTCCCACAGTCCAAGCACTTGTGGGGTTTCTCTCCTATGTGGATTGCCTGATGTTTAACAAGGGCTGACTTTCTAAAGTAACTTTTCCCACAGTCCAAGCATTTGTGGGCTCTCAGTCCTGTGTGGATTGCCTGATGATTAACAAGGTTTGTCCTATCTGTGAAACTTTTCCCACAGTCCAAGCACTTGTGGGGTTTCTCTCCTATGTGGATTGCCTGATGTTTAACAAGGGCTGACTTTGTAAAGAAACTTTTCCCACAGTCCAAGCACTTATGGGCTCTCACTCCTGTGTGGATTACCTGATGTTTAACAAGGGTTGACCTCTCTGTGAAACTTTTCCCACAGTCCAAGCACTTGTGGGGTTTCTCTCCTGTGTGGATTGCCTGATGTCTAACAAGGTGTGACCTCTGTAGGAAACTTTTCCCACACTCCAAGCACTTGTGGGATCTCTCCCCTGTATGGCTTAACTGATGTAAAATTATTCGTGTCTTCGAAATGAAACTTTTCCCGCACTCGAGGGATTGAGAGAGTTTTTCTCCACTGTGGCTTCTCCTGTGGTTATTAAAATCTGAGACCTTATTGAAGCTTTCTCCATGGTCCAAGCATTGAAGGGGTTTCTCTCCAGTATGGTTTATCTGATGTGTCACAAGTTGTGATCTCACAGTGAATCCTTTCCCACACTGAAGGTAGTGCCAGGGTATCTCTTCCTCGGGATTTGTCTGCTGTCTTCTGGGATCCTCCTCTCCTCCCCTACCATAAATTGATTCATCCACTTTCTTCCCTGGCTGGTTTTCCAAAAGCCTCTCTGACCTGTGCCAATTTCCCCAGGATTCTTCAAGTTCGAAGCATTGGGAAAAAACCCCTTCAGCTCCTTCCACAAAGGTCCCCTGCGGTTCCACTTCCCCGGGAACTTCCCCATGATGATTCCCCTCCTCATTCTCTCTCCCTCGCTCAGAACCTGCTGGGAGAGACACAATCCAGATCGGAGTCATTGTGCTGGGGAGAAAGAGGAATAGCACAGAGGGAAAACCCAGCACAAAGACTGAGCAATTGGACTCCTCCTCCACATCCCACCCAAACACTCACAGGGAAGGAAAGCTGGGAAATAAACTCCTGCAGATAAGAGGCTGGGTGGAATGGCATGAGCTATATTGATTACTGCAGGCCTGTACTGGCTGAGATAAGGAAGAACTGAGGGTGCTTACTCACACCATATTTGGGGATTCTCAGCTTTTTCCTTCACTCCCTAGATGGTTTCTGTGTCAGTCCTCACCTGTGTGGGTGCATCTCAGAAGACTTCTTTCCTTGCAGGTCCGGAGATCGGGCACCCACGGCTCTTCCCCTCGTTCCAGCTGGACAATCAGCTCAGGTTTGGGAATGGGAAATCCTGCGCAGAGGGTGAAATCAGACCAGATCACGGTGCATGGAGCACTGGTGGAATATTTGTCAGAAAGGACATTCCGTGAGCAGAACCTGTTCCTGTGCTCTGCTGGAGGAACGTGGAATCCAAGAGGATGGGAAAATGGTCACTGAGCCCCCTTGTACAGAGGAAAATGTCTGGGGAGGCGAGTTGAATTATTACTACACCCTCACTAGGCGTTCCCAGGATCTGTTCTCTCTGGAGGCCTCGCTGACGCACACACGGGTCTGGACTTAAACCCTTGCCTCTTTCTACACCTACAGAGCCCAGAGCCCTCCCCAGGGCTGGAGCTAGTCCCAAGGAGGGAGGTGAACAGGGATTGTGCGTGCAACCAAGAAACAACACAGACAGGACAATGACGGATTTATGCCACTTTGAAAGCTGGAGGGGTGCGGATGGTTTAACTTGTCCGTTGGGTATTGACACCCATGACCCATTGGAGAGGGTACAGAGATGCAAGTCTCTCTCACATGGCAGCTGTGCGTTATGGCACCCACTCGCCTCTGATCTAACTAACCAGGGAAGAACATGTCCAGATTCAGACACACAGACCCCACGGCTTCTAGTATCTGAGGGGACAAGAATCCCTTACCCAGCGAGGTCACCGTCTCATAGTTCTCCACCATGACGTCCTTGTAGAGGGCTCTCTGAGTGGGGTCCAGAAGAGCCCCCTGCGCCTGGGTGAAATACACAGCCACCTCCTCGAAGCTCACTGGCATCTGAAACAACAAAAGGCCCAGTCATTACCAGCTGTCCCAGCCACAATCCCACTAGTCACGCTGGAGGAAGGATAAAGAAATAGAAGCTCTGGGATCACCAGAGTAGCAGAATCCCACCCCCACCCTGCTCAGAGCAGCCAGGACACTTCAGGGGGTGGGAGAAGGTGAGAGCTCCTTGTTCCCCCAGCATATGGAGCAGGGCAGGGTCTTCTCATTTCCCACACACCTGCCAGACCCAGGCTGATACGGGAAGCAGAGCTCTGAGCCAGAGACAGGGATAGGAATCCCAACAGCTTCTCTGCGTATTTCAAAGCAGTCTCAGGCTAGTGTGGTCTAACTTCAGCACTGGAAGCCTTGAAAACGTTCCCAGCCCTGCCAAGGGGGTTCTATCCAGTTTGAGAAATGAGGAAATGTCCCGTCTCCCCTCCTCCATTACCACTGAGCCCACTCAGAAAATCAGCAGGTTTATCACACCCTGTCTCCTCCCCTACTTCCTCCCTCCAGGAGCTCCCTGAAAATCCCCTACCCAAGCTGGCTCCATCACAGACATTTCCCTTCCCTGCGTCCTGGAAGACGGGCCCATCTGGGGAGAAAGGTGGACGCAATTCCTCAGCCTGTTGGAGTGTGAGGGGAGTGTTGATTACTGATTACTCTCGCCCCTCGCTCCACCGATATGGTCACAAGGTGCCCGTTATCTACCGGGTAATGAGCGTTGGGATAGGGCGGAGGTTCGATCACTGGATGCCCTTGGGAGGGGTGACAAGTGCCTCGAAGGTAGCAATGGGGATAACGCAAACAATCCGTCGTGGGGTTAAAAATTGAGGGTTTATTGAATGGGTCACAGGTGAGGATAAGGAACAACTCAATACTAGTTACAACTTGGGCTTACAATATAATACCAGAACAAATAATAAAAATTCTGCAATTACAAACAGAAGCTGACCCTGGTACCTCTCTAGGTCCCAGGAGTTATTCAGGTCCTTCCAAGGGTTAATAAGGGTACTGCTGGTGCTATTATTAAGCATAAATGCAATTACTCGTCTAAATAAAAGCAAAATGCAATAAGACAACTAAAGCTTGCCGTGAGACTCCGGCTTACAACACGATACAGACTCAGTTAGCTAACAAAAGTAGCAAAATCAGCACCCAGGCATACTCACACACACAAACCACTAAAGTTTCATCATCACCAGTAATCGGGTAGGCTCCTTAAAACATGCGGCTGAGGGAGACCTAGACTTGATCAGGCTCGGTTACAAGGTCCAGCTTTTTTCGTTTTCTCCCTGTCCACTCTATACACACTGGGCAATTTATAAAGGTATTGACGTGTTCAATTTTTTGGCCAGGTTTCTCCTAATTAGGAGACTTGCAGGTGCCTCGTTACCACCCTCGGGGGAGGGGGGGTTTCCTGGAAATGGCTGACCACAAAATTTGCCTAGCACCAACGGTAACTTACAGGAAATGTTTTTCGCTTGAAACTGTGTGCTCGTTTCCTGAACATGGAGGCCAGGGCAAAAAACTGCTTAAAGCTGCAGCACAAACACAGGCATTAACAGGGAGGTTACAGAAGGGGCTTCAGTCCATGTCCCACCCTGATTTTCCCCAGACTCTTCAGACCCTCCCAGTGATAGCTTCTCTGAGCCAAATGCTAGAAAAAAAGCAGAACTATAAGGGGCCACTTTGGGGGATTTCCCCCCTTTGCAGTGTAAACTCCTCTCCCTGAGGAACAGCAAGAGCCCTATGGTGGCATCAGCTGAAGAATGAGCTGCCCTGGACTCCTGCAGCAGCCCCCAGGGACAGGCAGGCAGAGGCTGAGCCCATTGGCCCATCCACACTCCCTGCCTGCCCAAAGCAGCAGCGATGCTGGTGGGGCTGAGATGTGAATCCTGCCCAGAAATCAGACCAGGGCCCTGGGCAGACCCCAAACACGAGACACAGACCCCGCCAGCACGGGCGTGTCTGACAATAGCACACACTGGGAGCGGGATTGGGGTGTGGGGCTGGGTTTTTGCCTCTCTCCCCCACCAGTTTCCCCACATCCCCCCTTCCCTCGCAGTGCCCCCCACTCACATCTTCCCCCATTCCAGCCTCGCTCCCCTCAGCCCCATAATCCCCCCGATCCTCCGATCTTCCCTTCAGTGCGCCCCGCCCCCATCCCAGCCTGCCCCCCGCAGCCCCAGCACCCGCCTCCTGCCCCCACCCCGCTCCCCCCGCCTGCCCTCACCCCCTGCACCTCTTTAGCCTCCGCCCCCTGCAGCCCGGGGGTGCCGGGGGGGGGCGGGTCTCTCTCACCTTCCCTCCGAGCGGGGCCCCCCGGGGCAGGGGCCGGGCCGGGCTGGGGGCTCTGCCCTGGGAGAGGCTCCTGGGGAGCAGCGGGAAGGGCCCTGCTGGAGATTCCCCTCTCCCGGCTGCAGCCAGGGCTCCGGGCTCCCAGCACCAGCCGCCGGGGCTCGGGGATCTCGCTGGGAGCCTGGGAGCCAGAGTCACCGCAGCGGCTGCGAGTCACTTCCTGCTGCCGGGCAGGTGTCACGACAGAAACAGTGACGTCTCCAGATTCCCCACTTTGGCTGCACTGAGCATGCGCGGATGAATTGAGCACGCGCAGTAAACTTTACTGTCGCCGCTGCCCTGTCTCTGCCCTCACTTCTGCTTACGATTTGCTGCCACCTCTTTGGGGGGGTTTAAAAGCACCAAGGGGGGCAAATCGCAGCGGGGGGGCTGCCAGGGTCTGAGCAGGGGGCAAAAATGTACTGGCCAGGGGGGATCAAACTGCTGTAGGTAGCGGCGGGAGAGGGGCTGAAGGGGGAAAATCTGGGGTGCGGGGTGGGAGCCATCCGCTGTGCTCGCAAATCTGGGGGTGTCGGGGGTTGTGGGGGCGGCAGACGCTGTTTTCGTTCTGCTCCCAGGACGCTGCATGTCAGCCCCGGAGCAGGGGGCGGGTTCCTGGGGCTGAGTCTTAAAGGCACAGACCTCCCAATTCCTATATTGTCAAAGCTCAGACACCGCAGCTCCTCTCTGTCTCACACAAGTGTTGCAGGGCTGTTATTGCTCCAGCCAGGAGGCTGAATGCCATGAAATATTGTACAGACGCCCCCTCCCTCCCTCAAACTCTGCCTCTCACGTTTTGACTTTGTAAAGGTGTCTTCTGTCAGTTTCTATGTCTATATGAAATCACTGCAGCTTCTTTCTCTTATACAACGTGCTGAGTTGCTAACTCCCTCCCAGAGCCCACGTCTGCACCCCCGGCTATTCCCCAGATCAGAGCGTGCACCCCTCACTCAAACACCCACCCCAGTACAAGGGCACTGTTTACAACCCGGGAGGTGCCAGATGGGCACTGTCCAGCCCAGCCCTGTGCTGCCATCCTGCTTCTTCCCCTTCGGTGTGGGCCCATGCTGCACCATCCTACCCCCCTGCCCAGCACCCCTCTGGCTCCCTACGCCCAGTGCCACACCACCCAGAGACCCCTCCACACACTCCTGCCCAGCACCCCTCTGACTCCCTACGCCCAGTACCACACCACCCAGAGACCCCCACAAACCCCCGTGCCCATTGCCCTCCCAGACCACTTCCGCACCCACTCAGAACCCCCCAACAGATCCTCTTACTGCCCAGTCACCCCCTAGCTGAAGACCCCCCACAGCCCTTCCACAACTGAGCCCCCCCACAGATCCCCTCACTGCCCCACCACCACAACTGCACAGTGCCCCGCACAGACACCCCACACTTCCCAGTGCCCCAATACACACAGATCTCCACACTCCCTTACTGCCCAGCATCCCCCCAGACCCACTAGAGACCTACCCTCCCACATCCAGTGGTGATCTGAAGCTGGTTCCCACAGCTCCAAGAACCGGTTGCTAAAATTAGACCTCCGTGGAGAACCGGTTGTTAAAGGGCCAGGAGGTGGGCAAAGAACTCCAGTCCACAGGCTGGACCCAGGACCGGCGCTAGTGTTTTTAGCGCCCTAGGCGCACGGCCATTTGTCCGCCCCGCGCGCTGATCCGCGGCTCCACTGGAGATGCCGCAGGTGTGCCTGCGGGGGGTCCACCGGAGCCTCAGGAGCAGCTGACTGTCCACAGGAATGTCTGCTGCAGGTCCACCGGAGCCGCCTGCCACCCCACCCCCGGCAAAATGCCACCCCCCAATAATCCTGGCGCCCTAGACGATTACCTAGGCCACTTAAATGGAAGCACTGGCCCTGGCTGGACCATCCTGTTGCTCCCAGGGTTCCCAGCTGGGAAGGCTGATGCTCCCCTGGCCCTGGCCCCATTTCCCCCCACTGCAGCGTGTTCAGCCACCGACATCAGCTTGGCAGCTCAGCTCAGCTTAAGAGTGTCGTCCTGCTGCCGCTTTTTGAGAGCCCTGGCAAGGTGGCGGGGGTGTGTGTGTCCTGCTGCAAGCTCCAGGGCTGGCCAGAGGAGAGGGGAGGGGGCAAGTGGGGCAACTGGCCAGGGCCCTGGAGGGGCCCCCAGCCCCACCAGTATGTCTCCCCCAGCCCCAGCTCCCCACCCTTAAATCAGAACTTTTTATAGTGAACTGGTTGTTAAGATTTTGGCAGCTCATCACTGGCCACACCCTAACCCCCAGCCACAATAGCCAGCCCTGATGGGAGGTGACTGTGTCTGCCAGGCTGAGCTGGCAGCGCAGCCAGAGCTGGTCCTGGGGCAGGAAAACTCCGGCCCCTTGGGAGTGGTGCAATCCAGCCGGGCTGGAGCACAGCCTATCCAGGCCAAGCTCCCTCAGGACCCAGTTCAGCCTCTCCCCACCCCCTACTGTCCCCTGTGACTGGCCGAGACTGGCCCAGCCTCTGCACCAGTCCCAGGTGGCTCTTCCCCCGGGGAGGCAGGTGGGGCCCCACAGGTCCCAGGCAGTGGAGACAGCTCAGAGCTGGAGCATTGCTGGGGAGCAGGGCAGATCCCTGAGACATGACTCCCGAGATCCCACCCAGCCCACCCACACCCATTGGCCCAGTGGCCACCAGCCTTGCCAAGCGCACGCGCACGCACGCACACACACACACACACTTCTCTCTCCCTGCTTTCCTATCACCAGTTATGTTACTACAGGATGAAATGTAGACATCCCATAAAATAGCTAGTTCCACACTGTTCTTCAGACCTCAGATCACTGAAATGCAGCTTGGCATTTGAGATACTGTATGACTGTAGTACAATTTGCGACATCACAGAAACCTTCCTCTCTCCAAGTTTACACCTCACCACACCCTTTAGCAATAACGTAACCATTAAACAGGTTCTGAATCAGTCATCTTTCTTCCCAATTTAGTTTTAACAAAAATGCTGCAACATAAGTAGCTATGGGAGATGACAGTGCAACTACTAGGTATCAATGGGGGAAAAGTGTGCGAGTAATGTCCTGGATATACTGGCATGGCTGGCTTTAGGCCAATTCAACCAATTCCCCTGAATCAGGCCCTGCCCTGGTTCGGTGTACCGGCAAGAGCGAGTGCGCTGTACTGGGGTGGCCTGGCTTCCGCAGGGGGCAATTTAAAGAGCTTGGGGCTCCTAGCAGGGGCAGGAGCCAGCCCTGCATCCCCTGCCCTATTTCCAGCCAACCACCCACTGCCCTCTCTCCAGCCAACCCCTGCTACACACCCTTGCCTGAAGCCAGCCAGTCCCGCACTCCTCTGTCTCCAGCCGTGCCAACCCATGCCTCAGCCCCCTGTGGCCCTGCCTGAAGCCAGCCAGCCCACCCCACACATACCTATCTCCAGCCATCCCCACATCCCTTGCCCTGCCTGCAGCCAGACCCTTCCTCCAGTCAGACCCTGCCCTGCCTCCAGCCAGCCCCATGTCCACTGCTGCCCTGCAGTTCCCAGGTTAGTAACCCTGCACACCTGCTTCAGTGAGGGGGGCAGGGAGCAGCTGGGACCCACACCTGTGTACACCCTAGGGTAACCAGATAGCAAGTATGAGAAATTGGGATGGGGTGGAGGGTAATAGGATCCTATATAAGAAAAAGATCGGAAAATTGGGACTGTCCCTATAAAATCAGGACATCTGGTCACCCCAGCACATCCCCAGGGAGTGGCGGGGACGCACACATGTGAAACAGAGCTCATTTCTAGTTCAGACCCATCTGTTTAAAAAAGAACTTTAGGTAGGGTTAACATAAATCTGTATTTTCCCAGATATGTCAGGCTTTTGGGTCTTAAATCGCCATCCAGGAAAATACGGACTTATGGTAACCTTATTGGTACAAAAAATACATACTGTGGCACATCCCTTAAATCAGAACTTGTTATAGGGAACCGGTTGCTAAGAAATGAATGGGTTTTTTTTACACTTTTTTTTTTTAGTCATCCCTGCCGGAGCCCCACCAAAAATGTTCAAATTGGGCCCTGCACTTCCTAAAGCCAGCCCTGAACACCGCCCTAGTGTGGGGGTGAGAGCGCCTCCGGGATCCTGACATCCCAGCACTTTACACACCTTCCTGGAGCCTCCCAACCTCTCTTTTACACAGTTCATTATTATACCTTGTCTTACAAACACCAAACACCATTACATGTGCACAAAGATAAATAATTCCCCTGCCCCTGATATATACAGAGTTGTGCTTCTGCATATAGTATCCATCTGGGATGAATATTGAGCTCCCAGCTCTTCAGGAATCAGTAAAGAGTCAGCTTCCAAGCCACTTGTTGAATCCTATTGTAAACAATATGGGCGACGCATGAGGCATTCTGAAGCAAGAGATAACTGGTAAAGTTTAAAGAAGTTGCAGAAAAAAGCTTTTCTTATGTTTTGTTTCTGTTGGATTGATTCTATTATGTATAGTAAGTGTTTAATATAAAAATTTGGTAGTAGGGTTTACAATGTTATAAGAAGAGATTATGCTATTACCATTATCCAGTCAATTTGAACAGTACTATTTTGAATTAGTGATAATTCACAGAGAGAGAAAGAAGAAAGCTGAATTTAGAGAACAATTATTAACCAGATTCTTGGTTATTCACCAGCCACTTTGCTCCTGTCCACGGCACAAAGCACCAAAAACCCAGTATAGTCTGAACAAGAGAATATTCACCTCAAATTGGCATCTACTACACTCCCTGCCCGTGTCCCCCATTCCCAGTCACCACTGATCAGGATATAGCTGAGTGAAAAGGTGGCATGGCTGAAACATTTATCAGGCAATTGAAAACTAGTATAGAGTACAATAGTCCTGAGAACATCGCTTAATTCTGAGCACTGTGTCTGCAACGTGATGCAGCATGGGCCTCTTGCCATGGCACCATTGGCACCATTGTAAACTCAGTACTGACCTCAAGCCCCCTCCCATAGCAAAACGCCCTTGGACCTTTTCTGGATCCCACCAAAAAATATTAAAATCTGCTGCCCCAGTGCTACTTTCTTTCTACAGGAGACATGATGCAGTGAAATAATTTCCCTACATTCCATCAAACTCTGCATCCCACATTTTCAGTATTTAAAAGACTCTCTCATAACTATTTGTCTATGTGAAGTCTCACAACAGTTCACAAATTTTAGAATTGCCTTTTGCTGCACTTATCTTGCTTGTGAACTCAGCTCTTACAGTCCTATTTTCACACGTCATTGCTTGTGTGTAGAAACTGATTCACAAATATTCAGTAAGTTTATTATATGGTGTCATCTTAGAACCTTCCCAAGTGCAAAAATCTTCTGCAACAATGAAGGTTTGGGCTGATGACCAGTGGTTGCAGAACTTTTGGATGGTCCACATTTCTGTATCTTTGTGCAAAACTCACCAAAATAAAAGCTGCACTGACAGTGGAGAAGAAATAATAATTGTACTACGGGGATCTGCAACACCAGATTATTATTGGTCAATCACTGCTCTCTCTCCTAAACTAAGATGGAATGGATTTCTTTAATGTAAGTAGTCACAACATATGGTTAAATATTTTATGATCAATATCCTGTTAAGAACTCAGCAGTCAAAGATAATACCTGTCTTCTTTGGTAACTAAGGTACAGTATCCTGTCTGTTCCCCCAAACCAAAAGTGATCAGACAAAAAACTTGCATGGAGCAGTCAATGGAGGTCTGAGACATACCTGCATACCTACAACCCTGGCGACAAGCTTGAGGCAACTCCTCTACCCTCATTCACACCCACTTTAGCAGTTAGACAAATTCTAGTGGTGAAACTCTGATTGATATCTGATTGATATCCAAAATACTGAAGCAGACACATTTCACTGTCAGCCCCCTGAAGGAACATCACCCATAGTAAGAAGTGATCAGCTCCTATTATCTAGCCTAAAGAAATTCCTGCAGTCATCGGTTTACCCATAAATAAATCTTCTGTTCTCCATTCAACCAATTCAACCTATTGCATATTTTCTCTACAAAACCGTTTGCTCACTCTTAAGTAAGAATTCTTATGCATGCATAGACCCAAATTCTGCCTGAGTTAGAATCAGAGAATAGAATCAGACAATATCAGGGTTGGAAGGGACCTCAGGAGGTATCTAGTCCAACCCCATGCTCACAGCAGGACCAATCCCCAACTAAATCATCCCAGCCAGGGCTTTGTCAAGCCTGATCTTAAAAACCTCTAAGGATGGAGATTCCACCACTTCCTTAGGTAACCACATCTACTCCTGACAGATTCAGGACTCTGAGCTAAGATCATCAGTGAAGACTCAGGAGTTCAAGCTTCCTGGAGTGGGTGAGTTTCCTCATTTTCTCTCTCTGTTTCCTTTTCAAACTCAGGTATTAAACTGTAAAAATGTAACTCACTTTGTTTAGACTCTCCTTGTGATGTAAAGATGGGGATAGGGACATGCTATATCTGGGACAAATAAAGGTGTCAGCTTGAAAGTGCTGTTTGACTCATTCCATTGGGCACACAATGAGTACATTGATCGAGTTACACAACCACCCCTCTCCAGAACAGTAGAATTGTCAGGGGGAAAACCCAGACAAGTAACCCCAGTAAATGAGCATACCCCAAGTAAGGGGCAAATCTGGTAAAAGTACAGAAATACTAAAGGTATTCCTGGCTAACTGCCTGAATAATAAAGAATCTTTACAATAACTGTATAATCATTTCTTAAATGGTTTGCATGCCTGTAATCATGGTGATTTCTTTATTGCTCCTAATTTCTATATTGTTTATCTGTGTGGTGTCTGTTTTTTTTTTATTTTCTTAGGCTGATATATAAGTAATTTTGCTGTGTGTAAAACAATTTAGATGATGGGATCTCATTTCTTAGATAATCAAGTAACATTATGTTAGGATTGATTAGTTTAATTACATTAAAATGATTGATTAAAGACATTACTGAGAATGAGGTGATACTGATATGTGTATGTTATAGGGGTTTCTCTATTTCAGATTCTTCAGATATCCAGACAACTATTTTCTCCCAAAAAGTTGCACCAAGCAAAAAATTACCTCAATACACATAATGGCAAGTAAGTAGAATTTTTCCATGTGTTCCCATGGCGGGGAGGGCTAGCTCAGTGTTTTGAGCATTGGCCTGCTAAAGCCAGGGTTGTGAGCCTAATCCTTAAGGGGACCATTTATGGATTATGGCAAAAAAAAAAAATCAAGGCCAAAAAAAACTGTCAGGGACAGTAGCTGGTCCTGATAGTGAAGGCAGGGGACTGGACTCAATGACCTAGTTCTGTGACATAAGTATATCCCCATATATTATTAAATATTACATATTTTTTAAAAACCCATTATCTTCAAGCAACTCTGCCTGTTTTTTATTGACATTTTTTTGCTGCTACATTTACTGTCCTGACTCACTATGTCTATACATTGTTACAATCTTGTAGTGAGTCCTTATCTCTGATAACATTCACTCTTCATTGAGCGAATACAGCCAAAATTTGCAAGCCACAGATATTTCAGAATTATGCACATGCCTGCAATTTATTTATGTCTGTCATGTCACTGGCCTGTGAATGATGTATTGTTGATTTAGATTTACCCTGCTTATGGGTTTGCAATGTACATTGCTTACCTTCTAACTCAACCTTGAGTCTTATATGCATTGATATGCCATGTTTGCACTTAAGTAACTGTTTTCTCTTGTAAACAATTCTCAGGGAAATCTTTTGAAGAAAAAATTGCAAATGTTTTGGCATACATAAGGAGTAGCACATATCCTGAAGGAATGAATAAAGCAGGCAGACTGAACCTGCGTCGATATGCTGTCAACTTTTCATTGGAAGGTAAGGAATATTTGTTTTAAGATAGTACTGACACATAACACAGGAAACTTCAGCCTGTAAATGATGGTCATGATGTCCCAACACTGGGATTATTTGGAGTGTTAACCTTACCTTCAATGGGACTGGAATTTGGATCTCTATTTTCATTAAAATTTTCCAGAAAATCTGTCTATGCCAGTGGTGCAACAAAAGGAGTGTGCTGTGCAGTTGTGTGAGAAATGAGTCTAAATTTTATTATAAAAAAAACTGATGACTTTGTTTCCTTTCGTAATTATGTAATCCGGTCTGCTGCAAGCACCACCAACAATCACTATATGTTCAATGAGGAAAAACTTCTAACTATACACCAGGGCCTCCCAGAGGATTCTGGGGCCTGTGGTCTCTGGTGGCAGGGGGGCCCTGCTTCAGCAGTAATTCAGCCGTGGGGTGTCCCTCTGCCCTGGAGGAAGGACCCCCCCATTGGCGAAGACCAAGAGTGGAAGAAGCTCTGGGGGCCCGGGCCCCTTGAGAGTTTTCCAGGGCACAAGGAGCAAGTGAAGGACCCCGCTTCAGGGGCCCTGAAAAACTCTCATGGGGGCCCGTGTGGGGCCCAGGGCAAATTGCCCCACTTGCCCCCCCCGGGCAGCCCTGCTGTACACTGAAATTTCCCCCTTGTACTCAAGGCATTATGAACCAGACTGTATATAGATGTCTTTGATAGCCATATGCCTTTTAATTAATTAATGGTTTTGCCAATAACCACTTATAGCTTAAGTTAAACACTTTTCCCACACCCCAGCCCTGGCAGAAGCCACAAGGAAGCAGGGGAAGCCCCTATGCCTGACCCCATCTCCAGGAGACGTGCCTGGTGGGGCAGGAAACTCCAGAGCACCCTGCTTTTAGTCCCCTAAAGAACTGCAGGATCCAAAACTCCACCATGGCCCTGGGACTGGAGGAGCTCTCACTCCTTGGTATGGTCGTGACACAGGGACAGAGCTTCTCCAGTCCTGGTGCTGTGTGGGACAGCAGGGTGGGTGGGAAATGAGCCAAGGAGTTGTGGGCCCGGCAAAATGGTGGGGAGCCCAGGTGGAACATGGTTGTGATCCTGGGGAAGAGGACGAAAGGGATAAGGCCATAGGTGGTGTAACCAGTGTTGGGTAGCGGCCCAACAATTGCTCTGTCCCAGGGCCCAGATAAACTTTAATCATCCTCTATGCTCCATCTTCTATGATCAATAGAGGGGAGATTGTTCCATTCAGCAAAAGGAAGAAAGGTTGTCATTGTGCATACCATGAAAGAAGCCCTGCAACTCTTTAAAAGGTATCATGACAGTCCAGAGGGTGGACATCTAGGAATATTCAAAACCAGGAATGCGCTGACATCAAAATACTATTGGCCAGGGATGACAAAAGACATTGCCAATTGGGTATGTAAAGTAATGAAACAAAATGCTGATGAATGGTATTTACAATTGAAATAGAAATTCAAAATGAATGAAAGAAATATAAAAGTATATTTGGTGTGCAAATGTGAACTCTGTTCCCTTGTGATACTATTTCCATAATGAAATGTTCATGTCATCATATTGTTCCATCAAAAACAGGTTGCACAGTGTCTGACTTGCCAGAAAGAGGGAAAGCAATCAAATCTGGATACCACCTTGAAAAGCATAAAGGTGAATTTTTGAATCAGATACGTTATTGTTTATCGTTATCCATGGTTATTTCTGCAATACAATGAGGGTTTGATTTTGAAACAAGTCCAATGCATATAAGTGGCACAGCATAGTGCAGCAATTACCTCTAATACGCCTTCCCACTGGCTGGGGATATTTCTTCTGCTTTACTCTGGTATTGTTTTCAAAAACTCATTCCTGTACTTCTTTTTGTTTGTTTATTCTTTCTTTCTTTCTTTCTCTTCTGCATTTAAAAGTGGGCTTTCATTTGGATTCTATGGCTGTTGTAACCATATTACATTGTATGCTCTGCTTCTGACATATGGGTTCATTGAGAACATTTAGTAATAAACATGTGAAGTATGACTGTAACTGGTACCCTTGTATGTAGGTCACTCAGATCTGGGAATTGGTGGGAATGGATTTAATAGGACCGTTACCAGTAACAAAGGATGGATACCAGTATATACTTACAGCCATAGATTATCTTTCAAGATGGGTGGAAGCCTTTCCACTTAGAAATACGTAGTCATTTGAGGTGGTACGGATCATGTTCAGCATAATTCTTCGACGTGGATGCCCACAGCGGATACTGACAGATCGTGGTGCAGAATTCAATAATAAGGTAATGATTTCTTTTTTTCTGGTTATTTGTACTATGTAGTCAAACTCACTGTCAGGTCACCCATAGATCTCAAATAACCACCATCTTTTCTTTTTATATATATAAACTTCTGTTGGTCACCATCAGTGTTGCTATAAAATTATTTTTCTTCATATCTAACAAAGAAACGAACAACTACTTGTTTCCAAAACAAATATGAGAAGACAGCTCTTCCTGTTGCTAATTACACATAAAAGTAGTGGCCCATACCCAAAGGAACATTCCTCTACACAAGTCTATATGTACGTTTATGGTGTAATTTTTTTTCTTTCAGCTTAACTTGTATGTTTGTAATAAATTGGGAATAGAACGTAGCTTCACCAGTCCGTACCACCCACAAACCAATGGCTTGGCTGAAAACGCTAATAAATCCATAAAAAGGTAAGTGAATGGTGGGAATCGTACAGTAATAATGGCAAGTAGAATGTGCTATACTAGAAGATGCAACTCCCAAAAAATTCTTCAAAAGCAATGTGTTACATGGAAATCTTTTTCACTACGTATTACACCTTTTTGATTGTGTCTGATCTGTTTCAAACAAGACCGTACATGTGACTTTCTTTTCTTAAACAATCAAATCAATGTGCCTTTGTTACAGAGCACTGCGGAAGATGGTTGATAACAATGGGAGTAATTGGGATAAATTACTTGAACCCATTTTGTTTTCTTTGCAAACTAAAATACATGCAACAACAAAAAAATTCACCTTTCCGACTAATGTTTTGTGATGACGCAGTGTTTCCAGAAGATGTCTTAGATAAGTACACGGTAAGTGTATGTTATTCCCAGCACCTTTCATGTACATATGGCATTCTGTGTGCCTTCATTTTACAAATAGAACCACTTCTCCATTTGTTTACAAAGATCTCAGATCTGAATATATTTGGGGAAGATTTCTGCAAAGAGTACAGCATGAATATGAAATCGAGACATGACGCTGACATTGCGCTGGCCCTAAGTAACATTGCTAAAGCACAAGAAAAACAACAAAGACATTATGCTAAAAGAAAGACTTCTAAATATGGGGAAATAAGATTTGAAGTTGGGGACTCTGTTCTGTTACTGAATGCTAGACAAAGAACAAGAAAAGGAGGAGTATTGGAATCTAAATATCGGGTACCATACAAAATTATGAGTGTTGAAGGTAAGAGGGTGAAATTACAAAACATCTCAGGGAAACAGTTAGGAACCATGTACAGTATTGCACACTTAAAACCAGTAAAAGAGCCAACGACATTAGCTGCTGAAAGCACATCAGAGGGAAAAACTGGAACTGAAATTGGAGTTGGTGACACTGAACCAGAAACACCCACGGAAGAGATTAGAGAAGTGGATGGCACTGTATCTCTTGACAGCAAGGTGGAAAACATAGAGGTCACAGCAATAGAAAAAGAGGAATATATAGGGCAAGATGTGTCAAACAATGATACAAGTGATGCTGATGACAGTTTTGATGACGGGCGGATTGGCAGGTGCCCTGGAGGTTTTTTGCCTTCCCCTGCAGCGTGGGGCACGGGTCGCTTGCTGGTGGTGTCTCTGCAGCTTGAGGTCTTCAAACCATTTTTGAGGATTTCAATAACTCGGTCCTGGGATAGGGGTTGTACAAAATTGGATGGGTGGGGTTCTGTGGCCTGCCTTGTGCAGGAGGTCAGACTAGATGATCAGATTGGTCCCTTCTGACCTATGAGTCTATAAGTCTATGAGAGACATGCTTACAGAGGAAGTGGAAGACAAGCAATGGCTTCTGAAAGGTAATTGGATACCGCACCTTTCTTAAACACATTCACATACTTTATAACTTGAACTATATTAAAGGTTTTCATGTACAAAGTGGCGGCATTGACAGTATTAAAGCAGAGAAAAAGGAAACTGTATTACCATGCATGTAATACGTGCTAATATTTTTTTCCTAGTAAAATTGGTAATGACCAGCAAACACACAGAGAGACTGGAGGCCAAAAGTGAGAAACATAAAATTGTATGGCTCTTCATTTCATTGCCTGAAACCAAGAAGCTGGATAAGTGATGAGGTACATTTAAGTACCAGTAAACATGTATTTGTTGATGTGATTGACTACTCAAATACCATCGTAATTGTGCTTTTCTTCCATCGTGTGTTGTAGGTTATTGATGCATTTTTGAGCTGTGTAGTTGAGAAAGCAGATGGAAAGGTAGGCTAGTTACTGTGATACATGACACAATACACTGATGCACTAAGTAAACAATCACGGGAATATGTGGCACAACATATTTAAGTCCAAATGCCCTTGAAATATCAACAGACACCTGAAATTTCAACATTTCTGTGTATATACTGCTGCCAAACATTTACTAAAATGTATTTGGAGGTGCATATCGGACATACAATAGAGGGCCACGTTAGTTCTGCTGTACAGTTCAGTGGGTCCATTAATTGAACACAAGTATGCGAACAGCTTAGTCACTTTTTAAAGGAAGTAAGACAGAGCACATTGATTACAAATCATTTTGTTTTTATAGGAATCTCTTACATATATGTGTCTGATTTGTAACACTAAGGATCCGTTTCATGTCTGTCTATATTAAATTCATTATGTTCTTGACGTGCCACAATTATTAATGCATTAATAGCTTTGTTGACTGTCAATAGGTACAAGCCATCTCATCAGTAGTTTCCGCTGCCATTCTCTCAGGCAGAGCTACACAAATGAAAGTGAAGGTAAATGTTAAACACACTTTCCTACATAAAATGAAAAAAGAACAATTTCAGTCACTGAGTTAAACACAGTGTGACAGCAAATACAATGATATGTTTGATGTGGGGGAGTAGTCTAATAGTAATACATGTAATGAATTTGGGAAATACAATATAATGTATATCTCATGGTTTGCCTCACTGGAAACTATAATTACATTTCTAATTTCTTTTAAATAAAAACAGAGTGAATTACTTCAAAATGATATATTATTGCTTCCTTACCACACACCAGGTCATTGGGTTCTTGCGGTAAGATGTTTTGTATTGTGCTTCTGGATTATGGGCAATAAATGTGGCAATAAATAAGAGATTTGTAACACAACTATGGTAGTGGTGATATAATTTCCCGTGCTGCGGGTTTTCTGGGAGTTCAGTGCATGCAAAGGAAAGTGGAATGTGATTGTTAAAAATACATTGATACTGTCAATTTACATTGTTCATGTAACATGGAAGAATACATTCTGCAAAGAGTTGATTGATTTCACAATATGCTTATATGTTGTGTGTTACTGTTACATTACAAACAATATGTTAATTTCATACTGATTGTTGATGAATTACTAAAAATTTTTGGAAATAATCACATTACTAATACATTTTATGAATATATTTAAACTTACAGATAGCCTTGATGAAAAAAAAGGAATTGTTAATAATTGACCCCTTGTGTGATGAGATCAGATATGAAAGAACATGCCTGAGGAATTGGAGGTGATTTATTAGATACTTACTTTCACAGTGGACACTAACTGTTCCACTGAAATTTTTTTAAAGGGAATATTACAATAATGGGAATAATGTCTTTCTATTAGCTACAAATGAACATTGAAACAGCATGTACTTGTACTGAATGTGCTTAATAATGGACTTTGAGAGAACTTGTGTGATGTGACTCTGGGGACCGACTTCACAGAATGTGGACACACACAAAACAGTAGCATGTTGCATGATTGAGAATGTGTTATTATCAACATGGGGCACAGCAACTCAGGTGACACACTGTGTAAGTGTGTGACAATAATATGAAAACAAGTGTGTCTATATGTGAGCAATAAGTCATTTCAATGACTAAGTAAAAAGCGAGAGAATGGACTTTTATCTATGTCCAGAAACCAGAGTGGGAAAAAAAGGAAAGCAAAGCTCATTTATGCAGTCTGCTAATGTACTCTCTAACAATTTCAGAAACTTCATCAAACGATTAACTAGTAAATCCTCATCTGATTGGAACAGTAAAATTGTGCAGCATCCCAGACAAAGTGATGGCCACAACTGTGGACCACTCATCTTAAAGGTATTGAATACCAAATTGGCATTATTATTGGTTATGTATGTTTAATTATCCATGTTGAAAGTAAATGCCAGAGATTACCAGTGGGCACTGCACTGGTGTCCTTGCCAAGGTGGATGGGGGTGGGATTGTGACCACAAGAAGGGATGGATTCTCCAGTGGCAGGTGCGGTGCTGGGGGACCAGATTCTACCATCCAGCCCTTCCTGACAGCTGCTGTTGCAGTGGCCAGGAGCACCAGACCCTTGTAAATCACTGTAACCCAGAGCCCCTTTTGGTCCCCCACAGTAGGCAGCCCTGCCAGGAGCATTTAACAGTATTGCCGGACCCTATTTTAGGGCCGCAGATGCGGGGGTGATGGGATAAAGGGGGCAGTGCTGTTAAAGCATAAAGCACTGCCACATCGGACGTGTAACGTCAGCCATGTATGGTCTGGAACCAGTGGCCAATTCTAACCGGTACATTGGACCAGCCCACTGTCACCTATGGTAAGTATGAGGTTTATTCTAAATATCACTGTTTTTAGTTTGCAGAAATATATTTGCAGCACAAAGACATCAGTACGGTGGAAACAACACAGAAGGCTAATACTGCGTTTAGAAGACATATAGCAATTCTCCTAATGAAGGAGTCGGGTAATTACTTTCTACCATGTATTGTGGACTCACTAGGCACATGTGAGGATAACATGAAGAGTGGAATTTTGTCACATAATAGACAGTTATCTTAATACCCCTAAAGTGGGATATCTCGCAGGTTTGGTTCTGTACTGGTGACTATGAATCAATAATATATTTAAGTACACCAAAATTTTAATGGGGTGAATGATTGCTATTGATCGACCAGTTAAATGAAATTTGAATTTTTAGATACAGGTGTAGTAAAGTTAAAATCTGAAAAAAATATTCCAAAAAAAGGAAAACATGTGTTCAAACCATTGACTGGATTACAATATTGACAATTAATAAATCAAGATTAGCATTTTCAGTGTTGGTCATAACGTATTCATCATTTCGTAATGCTATATTTATTTTTAAGAAAACGTGGAGGACTACTGCATATACTGCAACCTTATCGACTGTGAAAAAGAAAGTGAGGATTGCACGATGGTAAGAAACATAGAATTACATGAGAAATATATGCCATAAACTGTGTAAGGATCATGATCCTTGTAAAAATTCCACAACATTAAACATTTTCTTCAGCCGATAGTTATATATTAGGTAATGTTCACATGTGGAAGGAATAGGATGAGTGAATGCAAAGTATGTATAACATAACTTCTGTGATTTCATTTCTTAATTGTTACTTATCAAAGGTCCAGTGTGATTCTTGCAAGAGGTGGGCACATATACCATGCGTTACAGAAGGAACCAATCAAGAAAAGCTGACATATGAGAAGAGTACAACTGCAAGACATGTCCATAGTTCACTTAATTACCAAAAAAAAAAAAAAAAAAAAGGCAAGAAAGAAAACCCATTGTTTAACTGCCTCTTGTTCAAAACATAATGCAACCCAAAGAAATATATTTCTACGTATACATTAGATTAAAATACATGTTTTTGATGTTAAATATAATTTTCTCTGTATTTCTGTCCATATATATAATGCAAACTATAACATTGTAAAAGTAATTTTAAAAAATGAAAGTGGTGTCATCATAGGCGTGCTCCATACCCCCAAACCTTACCTCCCTTTTCACGTATTCAGACACAAAAAAGCGAAAGAGCGTGCCTCGATCACCCAATAGGTCAATTTGGCACATCAGCCGGGAAGAAGCAGATCCTGAGTGTTTTCGACCACAGACTCCTTCCCTCCCGATTTGCAACCATCCCCGGACCAGTGACAGGTGCATAGGCAGCCATGTCATTGGAACAAAGCAAGGAGGAAGCCAGTGGAAACAATGAAAGGGGCCACTCTGGTTATCACCTTGGGGTCAGGGGTGTGCCCTGTAACCCCAAACCTTACTTCCTTTTATATGTATTCACACACAAAAAAGCAAAAGAGCGTGCCTCGAGCAGCCATGTCATTGGTACTAAACAAGGAGGAAGCCAGTGGAAACAATGAAAGGGGCCACTCTGGTTATCACCTTGGGGTCAGAGATGTGCCCTCTACCCCCAAACCTTACTTCCGTTTACACGCATTGACACACAAAAAAGCAAAAGAGCATGCCTTGATCACCCAATAGGTCAATTTGGCCCATTAGCCAGGAAGAAGCAGATCCTGAGTGTTTTCAACCACAGACTCCATCCCTCCCGATTTGCAACCATCCCCAGACCAGTGACAGGTGCATAGGCAGCCATGTCATTGGAACTAAGTAAGGAGGAAGCCAGTGGAAACAATGAAAGGGGCCACTCTGGTTATCACCTTGGGGTCAGGGGTGTGCCGTATACCCCCAAACCTTACTTCCCTTTACACGTATTCACACACAAAAAAGCGAAAGAGCGTGCCTCAATCACCCAATAGGTCAATTTGGCCCATTAGCCAGGAAGAAGCAGATCCTGAGTGTTTTCGACCACAGACTCCATCCCTCCCGATTTGCAACCATCCCCGAACCAGTGACAGGTGCATAGGCAGCCATGTCATTGGAACTAAGTAAGGAGGAAGCCAGTGGAAACAATGAAAGGGGCCACTCTGGTTATCACCTTGGGGTCAGGGGTGTGCCCTGTACCCCCAAACCTTACTTCCCTTTATCTGTATTCACACACAAAAAAGCGAAAGAGCGTGCCTCGAGCAGCCATGTCATTGGAACTAAAGAAGGAGGAAGCCAGTGGAAACAATGAGAGAGGCCACTCTGGTTATCACCTTGGGGTCAGGGGTGTGCCCTGTACCCCAAACCTTACTTCCCTTTACACGTTTTCAGACACAAAAAAGTGAAAGAGCGTGCCTCGATCACCCAATAGGTCAATTTGGCCCATTAGCCAGGAAGAAGCAGATCCTGAGTGTTTTCGATCACAGACTCCATCCCTCCCGATTTGCAACCATCCCCAGACCAGTGACAGGTGCATAGGCAGCCATGTCATTGGAACTAAGTAAGGAGGAAGCCAGTGGAAACAATGAAAGGGGCCACTCTGGTTATCACCTTGGGGTCAGGAGTGTGCCCTCTACCCCCAAATCTTACTTCCCTTTACACGTATTCACACACAAAAATGCGAAAGAGCATGCCTCGATCATCCAATAGATCAATTTGGCCCATTAGCCAGGAAGAAGCAGATCCTGAGTGTTTTCGACCACAGACTCCATTCCTCCCGATTTGCAACCCCATGGACCAGTGGAGGAAGCAGATCGTGAGTGTTTTCGACCACAACATCCATCCCTCCTGATTTGCAACCTCATGGACCAGGCAGCAGCAATTCCTGAGCAGGAGCACAGATGGTTTCCTTATGTGGCTGAAACTGAAGCTAGTTGGAAAACGGGAGGGTTGCTCAAAGTGATGTTACACCGGGCCGGAGCCCAGCGCTTGTTGGCCCCGAGCCGCCTCCCGGCCGCTCCTGGGTCCTAGAGATCAATAGGCTGCTGTGCAGCATCATTGGGCGCATGTTACCAGCACTGGGTGACTAGACAGCAAGTGTGAAAAATCAGGACAGGCCGGGGATGGGGGGTAATAGGCACCTATATAAGACAAAGCCCCAAATAGCGGGACTGTCCCTATACAATTGGGACATCTGGTCACCCAGCAGCACTGGTGCAAAAGTTGGAGCTGGCTGGGCTGGCTGAGCCGGGCTTGTGGTAGACAGAAGCAAAAGGAGGAAGAGAGGAAGTAAGGAGGGAAGGAAAATGATGGATGAGGGGAAGGGTGACAGCAGAAACCCACCCTCATATCCACCACGGTGCAGGGCCGGCCTCCAGGCCTTTTCCCTTGGCCCTTGCAGGCTCTTCATTCTGCACCCCCTTTGCCACTAATCCTTGCCCCCTTCTGCACCCTAACTCCTACACTGTGCCCCAACCCCTACATTTTGTCACCTTCACTCCAAACTTTCCACAGGGCCACCTTCACCTTAACCCCGGCACTTCCCTCCCACCTGCGCCCCCGACCCCAGCCCTGCTCTGCCCGTGTGCCTGCCACACTGCTGTCCTGTCCAGGTCCCCCCACCTCCTTATGCCCAGCAACCCTCATGCCCAGTGGCCTCCCACCCACAGACTCCCCACACTGCGCAGCACCCCCTCACAGCCCCCCACCCCACAACTGTCCAGCATGCCATATTCTCGAGGGCTTTCAGCACCAAAAAAATAAAAATTCTGTGCACAATACTTTAAAATTCAGTCCATTTTATTTGTCAATACCAGGGCTGTCCATTGCTACCCTGGGCCCCTACACAACTCCCCTGTGGGGGGCGAGGCAGACTTTGGTTTTGTTCACCCCAGCATGGCCACTGGGATGATCATGGGCTAAGCTTAAGAGCTTCCCCCGGTACTTAGTTGGAACCACCAACTGTTTTTGCGGCTGCCATTCTTCCCGAGTGTCCACCAGAAAGAATCTCCTTGTATAAAAGTCCTTGGTCTATAACAGATCGGGATCGATTAGAAGAGCTGAGAGGCGGTGGAGTGCTCCATGCCGCCGCCCAAGCTTTCTGAAGGCTGTCATCTGCTTCCTGCTCAGTCTGGAACTGTTCCCTTGAGGCTGGGGACACCAGTTCTTCCTCAGACTGGGGACTTGGGCTTGGTCCCTCTGGAAGCGATATAGGCGATGGGGTTTTTTCCGTTGCTGGTGAACCGCTCTCCGCTGGTGCACCTGAGGGTATTTCAGGCTCTGGCTGAGCCTTTTGGGTATGGCTGTCTGTTGCTTCTGCCAGTTCTGGCTCACTGGCGCCCTCTGGCGTTGAGTTTGAAGATGAGGTTGCAATTGCTGGTGCTGGTTGCTGTTCCAGTTCCGGGCCTGGGACTGGAGGTGCTGTGGCTGTTTCAGTGGTTGGCATGGAATCCGGGTCCATGACCTCTGTCTGGGTCTCTGGTAACACAGACAAAGCATCTGTGGACGGCTCAGGAACAGGAATGGTTCTGGAAGCTTGCCGGGTTTGGCTGCATGTAACCATTCCCACTCTCTTGGCCCGCTTCACCTGGTTGGCCAAGTCTTCCCCCAGTAGCATGGGGATGGAATAATTGTCATAGACTGCAAAAGGCCACATTCCTGACCAGCCTTTGTACTGGACAGGCAGTTCAGCTGTAGGCAAGTCTACAGCTTGTGACATGAAGGGGTAAATTGTCACTTGGGCCTTTGGGTTGATGAATTTGGGGTCGACGAAGGATTGGTGGATAGCTGGCACTTGTGCCCCCGTGTCTCTCCACGCAGTAACCTTCTTTCCGCCCACTCTCAAAGTTTCCCTTCGCTCCAAGGGTATTTGAGAGGCATCTGGGCCTAGGGATCTTTGGTGTGATGGTGGTGTAATGAACTGCACTCGGTTGGCGTTCTTTGGGCAGTTGGCCTTTATATATCCCAGTTCATTACACTTAAAGCATCTTCCAACTGACTGGTCACTGGGTCGAGGTGGGTTACTGGAGACTGGTGAGGTGGAAGAATAGGGTGTCTGTGGCTTTCCTTGGGTTGTAGGTGGGGTCATTGGTTGCCCTCGGTTGTAGGGTTTATTGTCGGTGTTCCCCCTGGGGTATTTGTTCCCTTTGACAGTAGCTTTCTTTCTTTCTACCACTTTCATCCATCTGGCTCCAATCTCCCCCGCCTTGGTGAGATTTTTGGGTTTTCCATCTTGTATGTACCGGGTTATGTCCTCAGGAACACCATCCAAGAACTGTTCCATTTGAATGAGGAGGTGCAGTTCTTCCAAGGATTTAACATTGTGTCCTGATATCCAGGCCTCATAATTCTTTCCAACGTAGTAGGCGTGTTTGGGAAATGACACATCTGGTTTCCACTTTTGGGTTCTGAAACGCCGACGGGCATGATCCGGGGTTATCCCCATTCTTAATCTGGCCTTGGTTTGAAAAAGTTTATAGTCGTTCATTTTCTCCTTACGCATTTCAGCCGCCACCTCTGCTAAAGGTCCACTGAGCTGTGACCTCAGCTCTACCATGTACTGGTCTTCAGGAATGCTATACCCAAGACAGGCTCTTTCAAAATTTTCTAAGAAGGCCTTGGTGTCATCACCTGCCTTGTAGGTGGGAAATTTCCTGTGCTGTGGAACAATCATTGGCGCAGGGTTGTTAGGATTGGCTGTGTTTTGTTGCTTAGCCTTTTCTAATTCCATGGCCTGTCGGTGGGTCTCCCTCTGGAGTTCTATCTGTCTTCTGTAGGCTGCCTCTTCTTCTTCTTGTTTCCTTCTGTAGGCCACCTCTTCTTCTTCTTCTTGTTTTCTTCTGTGGACCATCTCTTCTTCTTCTAGTTTTCTTTTGTGGGCTGCCTCTTTGGCTGCTTTTTCTCTTTTGTAGGCTGCCATTTTGATGTTTTCTTCCTTTTCTTTCAGCTCCACCTCTTTTTCTCTTTTTTCCAGTTGTCACCTGTGTTCTGCTTCTTTGATTTGTTCTTCTGCCTCCCTTTTTCCCTTGGAAGTCTTGGTTCCTGTTTTCTTGTGTTGGGGTGCCTTCCGGTGTTTATTGTCTGAACTGCAGGCTCTCTGTTGCCTCCTGGGGTCTGCCTAGCAACAGTGCCTTTTTCCCTTTCTTCCTCTAGCTAATCTTTTAAATGTAAAGTAAACCAGAAAAACCACTTTATTTGCATGTGTATTGTGCTGGGTACTTGACTCTCAATCGGAGTGCTAGTGTCTCACAAAAGACCCTTAATAGTTCCTTAATCGTTCCTTGCTTAATATGCAAGCTACTGCCAGGAGAGAAGAGAAAAAAATATTCTCTCTGGTTCCTTTTAAAACCAAACCCTCTCTGCTTAAAAGCCCCTAGCAGAGAAAAGAAAAATATAATATTCCTACTGGCTTCTGGATTCTATCTTTCCCACAACGCTGCACACCATGTCATAACATTTTTTCCCAGATCTGGACCTTAGCGTCCAAAATTGGGTGTTAGCATGAAAACCTCCAAGCTTAGGTACCAACTTGGACCTGGTATCGCTGCCACCAGCTAAGAATTATACAGTGCCTAGCTCACTGTGGTCTCCCCAAAACCTTCCCTGGGGGACCCCCAGACTCAGATGCCTTGAGTCTTACAACAAAGGGAAATAACTCCCTCCCCTTGTTTCCTTGTTTCTTCCTCCCAGGCTCCCCTCCCTGGACGATCCTAGGAGATTCCCTGCTTCCAGTCCTGGAAACACAAGTACCGAGAGAGCTAATCTCTCCCCCTCACCCAGAGGGTATGCAAAGTCAGGCTTAGTAAATCTAACACAAAGAGATTTTCCCCTTGACTTTTTCCTTCCACCAATTCCCTGGTGAGCTGCAGACTCAATTCCCTGGAGTCCCCACTAAAGAAAAACTCCAACAGGTCTTAAAAAGAAAGCTTTATATAAAAAAAGAAAGAAAAAGACATTAGAAATAGTCTCTGTAATATGATGACAATATACAGGGTCAATTGCTTAAAGGAAAAAAATGAATAAACAGCCTTATCCAAAAAGAATACAATTCAAAACATTCCAGTAACTACACACATGTAAATACAAAAGAAAACAATATAAACCTATTGTCTTACTATCCTTGTACTTACAACTTGGAAACAGAAGATTAGAAAGGCAGGAGATAGAAAAATCACTCTCAGAGCCGAGAGGGTCAGACCCAAGACAAAGGACAAAGAACTCACACCCAAAACTTCCCTCCACCCAGATTTGAAAAAGTCTTGTTTCCTGATTGGTCCTCTGGTCAGGTGTTTGGTTCCCTGTGTTAACTCTTTATAGGTAAAAGAACATCAACCCTTAGCTATCTGTTTATGACAGGGGGGAAGCCCCAGGCCTCCACAGGGGGGTTAGCTTGTGAGACAGGGAGGAACCACTCCCCAGCACTCACCGGGGGCACGGCTGAGGCCAGGTCTCTGTCCTTCTTGCCACCAGTGAGTGTAAGCCAGGCCCTGCTGCAGAGTCCTCAGGGGCACGGCTGGGGTGGAGCATGGGCAGGAAGAGTCGGGGTGGGGCAAAGCAAGGGTAGGGGCTTTGGGGAAGGGGTGAAGTGAGGGCAGGGCTGGGGCAGAGCAGGGACAGGGGCCCTGGGGAAGAGGCAGAGCAGGGGCTGGAGCAGCATGCAGCTGTGCAGGGCACCAGGAAATATGGTGCCTCAAACTTCCTGGTGCCCTACATAGCTGCCTACTTTGTGGATGGCCCCCTGGATCCTGGTCAGTATATACATGTGAAGGCTCCAGAATGGCAGTGGCAAGCATTGGCCCCTGCCTGCATGGAGGTGGGAGATCATCCTGCAGACTTCCCCCTCCCCTCCCCTCCTAGGAGAGAGACTTCGCAGTGACATACCTCTGTGTGCACATCAAAAAGCCACAGGGAAGCATTTCACAAGGTGCCTGGCATGTCAGCCAGGACCCAAAATAGCTGATACCAACGGCTGAGTCCAGCCCTCACCAGGCCCTTCCCTGCCAGGGCTCTAGGCCATCACCTGCCAAATGGCCTTTCATTCTCCCTAAAATGGAACATTTCCCTCCAGGTCTGAACAGCCCAGCTGTGCTTGGGGTGCGCCATGTAGTAAGAACAGGAATTCTCTTCAGGCACCAGCCTTTTCTTTCTGCCCTGATTCACACAGGGCTTGTCTACACCACGCCGAGTTTTAGCGACCAGGCTGTGTCCATACAGCCTGGTCGCTAAAAGCCGGCGTGTGTAAATGCTCTTTGTCGGCAAAATATTTCCAACCCCACAAGCGGCATTCGCGCTGCTGACAAAGCTGTGTTCACACTGCCACTTGCTGCGGCAAAACTTTTGTCTTTCGGACGGGGGAGGGGAGCTTTTTCAAGTACCCAGGAAAGACAAGAGCAATGTAACAGCGTAGACAAGCCCATACCTGGTTGCCCCACACGGCTCTGTGGGACTGTACTGGGTAACTCGGCACACGGTTTCAACAGTGCCGGTCAAGCCTCATTGGAAGAGTGGCTCTTGGTTAGGATGGTTTAAGGCAGGTTTTAAAGGTCTTTCCCATAGGTGAGGACGCACGTGCTGCATTCTGGAAGGGCCCTTTAAAGTCCCACCTAACTAGGGTGACCAGATGAGAGACATGAAATATCAGGAGGCAGGCAGGGTGGGGGTGTGCTGGCAGAGCAAAAAAAAAAAAAGCAAGAGCTGGCGGCAGAGGACAAACCAAAACCAAAACCAAAAGTGCCACCAGAGCACAGCACCCAAAGGCTGAGCATCCACCGGCAGCTCCACCCCCCACACCAGCTCCCCTCTGCTGCGCCTCCACCCCCCTGAGCTGGCTGCCGCGTCGTGCTTCTGCCCCCTCCCTCTAGCACTTGCGCCGCCATACAGCTGAATAGCGCAAGCCTGGAAGGGAGGGGTGAGGAGGGGGAGGAATGTGGCATCCTTGGGGAAGAGGTGGGGCCAGTGCGGCAATTTGGAGAAGGATCCAATGGCGCAGTGAGGAGGTAGAGCTGGGGGTGGGGAAAGGGCGTGAATTTGGGGAGTGAATCAATGGGGATGGAGGGGCTAGGGCGCGAGGGCAAAATATCGGGACAGTTTGTGTCCTGACCGATGATCAGCTGGGACGCGGGACAAACAAGTAAATATCAGGATAGTCTGATAATTTCGAGATGTCTGGTCACTTTACACTTGACTCTACGCTGTTTAGAACTCTCCCTCATTCAAACTGCTTCCAGCTGGAGAGACAGAGCTGCAGATACTTGGATCCTCAAGGAAAGAAATGTCCCTTTCCCTTAAATAAAAGTGTTCAGCTACTCCAACCTTCTTAAGAGTGAATCCACCTTCTTCCGCAGCTAAGAGGTCACTCCTTCCCTTGCATTCTGCAGCCCTGATTGATGCCTTTCTGCTCCAGGTACATCCATTGGCGCTGACTCTGTGGGTGCTCTGGGGCTGGGGCACTCGTGGGAAAAATTTGGTGGGTGCTGTGCATCCACTGGCAGCTCTCTGGCCCACCTCCTGACCCCAGCTCACCTCCACCTCTGCTCTGCCTCTGCCTCCTCCCCTGAGCGTCCTGTGGCTCCTCTTCTCCCCCACAGTCCCAGCGATTGCTGCCGCAAAACAGCTGTTTCACAGCTGGGAGGAGGGGGAGTGTGGTGCACTTGGGAAAGAAGTGGGGCTGGGGCATGGATTTGGGGAAGGAGTTCAATGGGGCAGGGAGGGGGCAGATGTTCAGTAGGGGTGGGTGGGGCAGTGGTGGAGTTGGGGTTGGGGCAGGGGAGTTGAGCACCTCCTAGGACCAGGAAAAGTGGTGCCTATGGGTACATTTCCCCATTTTCGTTTCAATTTCAGTTTCCTCTTGACACAGGCATTTTGTTAATCATAGACTATCAGGGTTGGAAGAGACCACAGGAGGTCATCTAGCCCAGCCCCCTGCTCAAAGCAGGACCAATCCCCAGACAAATTTTGGCCCCAAATTCCTAAATGACCCCCTCAACGTTTGAACTCACAACCTCGGGTTTAGCAGGTTAACGCTCAAAACACTGAGTTATCCCTCTCCACCCCTAAGCAGGAAAACCAAATGCCACCTTCTTCTATATTCCCTTAACTTTCCCTCCTCCCCAGCCAGGTTCTGTGTGTACCTCTCCTTCCTCCCAGCCCACATCTGCTGCTGATCCCTGCTGTGGAAGGGAGGGGAGGGAAACGGCCAAGGGGGATCCTCAGCATCTGGGCTTAAACTTCAGAGCACAGGGAGGCAGAGTGAAAAGGAGATTGCAGGGAGGTGCCTGCAGAGCAGCGGGCACAGGCGGGAGAGGTGCCGATGCAGAATGGGGCAGCTCGGAACAGCTGCTCCCTCTGGGGGCACCAGCCTGCTCCCCAGGAAGCCCCAGCACATTCCCTGCTAGCATCGGCCTCGATTCTGCTGGTGCCGGTGGGTGCTCGACCCTCCCTTACCCTGCCCCATTCCAACCCCTTCCCCAAAGTCCCCACCCCAACTCTACCCCCTTCCTGCCCCATTCCAGTGGTTCCCAACCTTTTGGTGGCCAGTAGCACAATCATGTTTTCAGAAGAGTGGGGCGGGCGCCAACAATTTTTCAAGCCTTATTTTGTATTTGTACATTAAATAATACAAAAAAAATCTTATTTAATATTATATAATATATAAATCCATAAGGTAATAAGGGTAATTTTACATGTAAAAGGTATTAATTAAATTATTCAGCAATTATTCTTTCACCTCACCATGTGAATGTGCTCTTTTTTATCTACCTCTAAGAAAAAATAAGGAGTTTTTACAAAAATCAATATCATAAACAGTTTTCATCTTATTTATTTTTTAAAAAAAGTAAAACACTGTTGAACTGCTGGTCGAAATATATTTATTATTCTTACTTTAACATAGAATGAAACCTGCAGCCCCGGAGTTCTCTGTCCTCGGCAAGCACAGTGACACGGTTTCTCTCCGGCTTAAGCCGCGGCCCTGCACGTGCCAGGGACTAAGAACACCAGCGCCCACAGCCTGCAGCCCCGGAGTTCTCTGTCCTCGACAGGGTGCCTGCCGTGGACAGAGAACACCGGCGCCCGCAGCCTGAAGCACCGGAGAAGCCAAAGAGAAGTCGCGGCCCCGCGCCTGCCGGGAACAGAGAACACCGGCGCATGCAGCCTGCAAGCACAGACTTCTCTGTGCCTGGCAGATATGGGGCCATGGCTTCTCTCTCCTACTGGGCATTAGACGGGCACAAAGAAATACCCTGGCGGGCATCATGCTGCCCACGGGCACCACGTTGGGGACCACTGCCCTATTCCAATCCCATCCCCAAATCCGTGTCCTGGCCCAAACTCTTCCCCGCATCCTCCCCTGAGCACGTCACATTCCCACTCCTCCCCACTCCTCCCCGAAGCTTTTACACCACGAAACAACTGTTTTGCAGCGGCAAGCGCTGAGACAGGAAGCAGAGATGCTGCGGGCTCAGGGCAGGAGGCGGAGCTGCCGGTGGGTTCACAGCACCCTCCAATATTTCTCAGTGGGAGCTCCAGCCCCAGAGCACCCATGGAAACAGCGCCAATGACTGTTAGCTCACCGAGTCAGACAAAGACACCGCCCCTGGCTCTTTTCCCATCCCATCCCAGCTCGCCCCAGCCATCCCTAGCCCAGTTCCTCCTCCTTCACTTCACAAAGTCCCATGCCCGGCTCTACCAAGCTCGGCTCCAACACCCACTGCCCAGTCTCCAGAGCCTGTTCCCTGCCTTGCTCAGCCCCACTGTTGGGCCTGACTCCCCCAGCCCTGCTCACTCACATGCTACAAACTTTTACTCCTGGCTCTGGCTGGTCTCTAGGCCCCCCCTGCCCCCGGCAGGGATGGACTCCCAGCAGGACGGCTTTAAAACTGTGTAAGAACTGGAGGAAATGGCACCCCTTGGAATCTGGCTTCCTACCCAAGACTGTCTCCTTGGGGATGCGGATGAAGGCCCAGGACAACAAGAGACTCCTCCTCCTCCTCCATATAATAAAGAGTTCCACATTAAAGGGTTCTATAATATCATAGACCTTCCAAAGAGAATGTGATCTGGCTGGTAGTCAGTATCCAATCCATCATTGCTCTGGATGGCTGCCAACACCACTGGTAATTTATTGTCCCAACCTTTGCCAGCGACATGCACCACTTTGCGAAGGGCTCGCTTGATAGTCTGATCCATCCTTTCTACTGTCCTGGACGACTGAGGATGGTGGGGGATAGGTAGTTGTTGCTTTACTTCTAAACCTTTTAATATTCATATAATTACTTTTCCTATGAAATGTGCTCCATCATCTGAACCAATTACTTTTGGAGTCCCATATCTACTAAACAGGACTTTCCACAACTTCTTGGCAGTGGTCTTTGCAGAATGATTCCTGGTGGAAATTGCCTCCACCCAACCACAAAAAGAATCTATTATCACTAATAAATACTGATTCCTTCTTTGGCTCTTAATATAATCAACCTGTATTCTAGTCCATAGCCCTACAAGTCTTTGGTGCCACAAGGGTCCCAAATTCGGTGGTCTTTTCCCATCTGCTGCATACCTTACACAGTTTTTAACCAAATTTTCTACGTCCTCTAGCACTTTAGGCCATATTCCAAAGTGTTTTTACCTTAAAAGAGAGTATTTTCTATTCCCCGGTGGGCCATAGACTGACACAGGTTAATGATCTCTTCTCTTTAAGGTTTTTCAGGTACCCACTTTTCCTCTCCTGTTTTCTTATTCACTGCAGAACCCCCTTTCATACTCCAGGTTCCCCAGCTGTAGGGTCAGCCTCCTGTTTTATGGAGCCCTGGACCCTTTAAATCACCACCCACATCCTGGGGCTTCCGGCTGCTGCTGCTGCTACCCTGGGGCTCTGACAGCAGGGCTCTGGCAGCGATTTAATGGGCCAGGAGCTCTGGCTGCCATTACTGCAGCACAGCCCTGGGCCGTTTACATCACTGCCCGAGCCCCGGGGCTTCCGGCCGCTGCCGCAGCTCCTGCCGTGATTTAAAGAGCCTGGGTCTCCCAGCCACTGCTACCACAGCAAGAGTACTGGGCCCTTTAAATCTCAATGTAAAGGGCCCAGGGATTTAAAGACGCCACCAAATACAGTTCAGGCCCCTCCCCCTGCTCAGGACTCTGGCATATCGCTAAGTCCTTTAAGTGACTTTCACTCCTGACCATTGGGGAGGAAACAGATGCGTGGGGGAAAGGCTGGCAGCAGAACCTCAAGTCTCACATCTCAGGGGCATTTCAGCATTTAGCCGAAGCAGTTGAGGATGTCAGCTGGTTCCTCTTCTCTGCTTTGCCCTGCTCAGCTTCCCTTTCAGGATCAGGATGATGAAAGCCCAGCGGTGCCATGTGGGTCCCAGGAGACAGCGAGTGTGAGACATACCCCACGGTACAATCTGGACTGTTGAACTGCTTAATTCTCCATCCCAGGGCATGTTTTACACTGCTTCCCAGGGTGAATAAAAATCAATGACATTAAAAAAAAATCAAAAAAATTAGATTTCTGTTATTTAAATTGGATTTTTTTTCCTCAAAAACCATTTTATCTAAAGATAGTTGTAACTGAGCTATAATGTATCTTAAAGACATCTTATCATGGAATAGGGATTGGAAATTCTAATTCTATAGTATGAGACAATACACACGTCTTGTTTAAGAAAAGATTTGTCAATGAGTTCCAACAGTTCATACATTAACGACCCAGTCTTATGGAGATCCACAGGCTTCTGTAAAGACTGCTTAGGTTAATCTTTCTAGCTACCCAATGGGACTCAGTGCTCAGTCTAGAAGATACCATCAGAGATGCTTAGCTTTCCAGTTCTCAAACTGTGGCTTTGTCTTTTCAGAGGTAACATGTCTGTTAACAGCAAAAATGTTTTAAAATAAATTAATATACAGAGGGGAGAAATAAAAGACCTCACCTCTATTGTCCCTTTGCAAATTTGGGTACTGTTGGGGGCTTGAACCCAGACGGTGAGGTTTGTTGTCTGACTGCGAGAGAGACAGGCAACACCAGCAAGGTCTGATCAAAAGCTCTTCATTGAAGAGTGCACACAACAATAGAGAGCAGCTCGTCTCCAGAGAGAACCAGCTTCCAGAGAGAACCAGAGAGAACCACCGAGCAAACCGCAGGCAAGGAGACCTGCTTGTTCAGGGAACGCGAGAGCAAAGCAGGGAAGGAGAGTAGCTTGATTACCAGTACAATCTACTACAGGGATTACTAGCCATTATTAACTTACCATTTTCTCCGGGCACGGTCTGTGTGCTCCCCTGACCTGCGTCTGAGCAGAACTCTCTGTCCTCAGCCACAAGCAATAAGTATTAAAGGAATCCTAAGGTGACCTTGTGGTAAAGTAAAATGTTCAAGGTTCGGTAACAGGCACAGGTCAGTGAGGAGAAAGACTGTATGCATGGTTGTGTGAAATGTGTCTCTTATGATTCTTTTATCACTCTTTCCAAACCCCACCCCCCCACACACAGCTGCACATTTCTCCAGCCTCCCTCTCGCTTCTCATCTACGTGGGGGGGGTATCATAAGAAGACTGAGGAAAAGGAGGACGCGTGAGGACATGTTCAGCGAAATTATGGCAGTAACCCGTACAGATAGAGCTCTGCAGGGAGACTGGAAGCAACTGGTCGCAAAGTACAGGGAGGCTGCCAGTCAACGCGAAGACAGGAGGGACGCCAAAAATGATGTCAGGTGGCAGGAAGATCAGCGCTGGCGAGCAGCAACTCTGGATCTTCTTCGTGATCAGACTGACATCCTCCGCGATATGCTGCAAGAGCTCCGTGGTTTCAGAATGCCCCTACAGCCCGTGTATAACCTCCCTCAGTACTCACCCTGTCCCACACCTTCCAGAACCAGGCGTGTAAGAACGCGTGGGGGAAGGCTCTCTGCACCAGCCCCCTCCACTGCTGCGGACACTCCAACCAGAAGGCTTTCATTAGATTGAAAAGCCCTTTGTGTCCTGTTTTTTCCCTCCTCTAATGATCCAAACTTCTCCCATGGCACCTTTGCCTATTCTTACTCTCAGGTCATGCTATTAAGGCAGTGTGACTGTAGTTTGGTAATGAACTAAAGCAAGCAGCTTTGGAAAGCTGCACGGAAGCTAGTTATCAGCATCAGGATTTGACAATTGGGGATATGGGTAATAAAGGGAAAACAAAGAAAGCAGCCATACCGTAACCTGGTCCATGAGAATTCTTTTTCTGTCTTCTCTGATGCACTTTCTTCTTTCAAACCTCCCTCCCCCTTCCTCCAAACCTCCCTCGCTCCGTCCCCCATAGAACGCTGAGTTATGAAATTTCATGCACAGTATTGTAACAACAAGCATGATGCTTGATTGATGAAAGGGTCTGATTTTAAATAAAGAACACAATTCTTGTAACAAATAGTAGTAACTTTATTTTCAATAAAAAAGCAGTTAAGGAAGGTTGCAGGTACTGTGCCTAGCAGCAGACGGAAGCAGCTAATGGTGGAGGTAGGTAATAATTGGGAAATACAGAATTATATGTTTTCCAATGGACAGCTCTCGCAAGTAACCTAAGCAAGCAATTGAGGAATGCTGCAGGCAAAGTATCTTGCAGCAGCAACACTGCATAGACGGGGAGGGCAGCAATCAATTGAAAGGAAAATCAGCATTCAAACTGTACCCTGGCCCATGAGGAAGCTACTTTTCAGTGCTTCTCTGATGCGCACAGCATCCTGGTGAGATCTTCTAATTGCCCTGGTGTCCGGCTGCGCATAATCAGCGGCCAGGTGGTTTACCTCAGTCTCCCACCCCGCTATAAAGGCCTCCCCCTTGCTCTCACAGAGATTGTGGAGCACACAGCAAGCAGCAATGACAAAGGGGATATTGGTTTGGCTAAGATCTGAGCGAGTAAGAAGCGTTCGCCATCTCGCCTTAAGCCTGCCAAATGCACATTCTACCACCATTCTGCACTTGCTCAGCCTGTAATTAAACAACTCCTGAGCACTGTCAAGGCTGCCTGTGTATGGCTTCATTAGCCAGGGCATCAAGGGGTAGGCTGGGTCCCCAAGGATAACTATAGGCATTTGGACATCTCCAACTGTTATTCTCTGATCAGGGAAGTAGGTCCCTTGCTGCAGCCGTTTAAACAGTGTAGTGCTCCTGAAGACACGTGCGTCGTGAACCCTTCCTGGCCATCCCACGTGGATGTTGGTGAAACGTCCCTTGTGATCCACCAGGGCTTGCAGAACCATCGAAAAGTACCCCTTGCGGTTAATGTACTGGGCACCCTGGTGTTCCGGTGCCAAAATAGGTATGTGGGTTCCATCTATGGCCCCCCCACAGTTAGGGAATCCCATTGCAGCAAAGCCATCCACAATGGCCTGCACGTTTCCCAGAGTCACAACCTTTCGAAGCAGCAGCTTAATGATTGCTTTGGATACTTCCAGCACAGCAGCCCCCACAGTAGATTTGCCCACTCCAAATTGATTCCCGACTGACCGGTAGCTGTCTGGCGTTGCAAGCTTCCATATGGCTATTGCCACTCGCTTTTCCACTGTGAGGGCTGGTCTCATCCTGGTATTATGCCGCTTCAGGACAGGAGAAAGCGAGTCACAAAGTTCAAAGAAAGTGCTCTTACGCATGCGAAAGTTCCGCAGCCACTGCGAATCGTCCCACACCTGCAGGACTATGCGGTCCCACCAGTCAGTGCTTGTTTCCCGTGCCCAAAAGCGGCGCGGAATGGGTAGAACCTCACCCATAACCGTCAGGAGCTCCAACGTGCAGGGGCCCGGGGAGTCAGAAAACTCGTTCTCCAGTTCGTCATCGCTGTCGTCCCCGCATTCAAGCATTCTCTCTTGCATTTCTGCATCATGGGTCAGCAGTGATAGAACGAGAATGCGTGAATTATTTACAGCATTCGCGATCAAGGACAAGAGCAGACCTGGATCCATGCTTGCTGCAAAATGGCGTTTCCCTCACTGCAGCCAGTAAAAACAGCGCGAACTGACTGTGTGCCGTTTACAGGAAGGGGGGGGGGGGGCTGTACCCAGAACCACCCAGGACGGGGACTTTGATCCCATCATGCACTGGGCTAGTAACCCATAATTCCAAAGGGCAGGGACCCGTGCAGGAACTGTGGGATAGGTACCCAGAGTGCAACGCTCAGGGAAAAGATGGACGCCAGGGAACATGGACGCTCAACATCGATGTAAGTAGCCCTAGTGTGGACGCGCAAAATCGATTTTATAAAGCCTGCTTTATAAAATCGATTTTAATAAAATCGATTTTACCCTGTAGTGTGGACGTGGGCTTAGTATGAGCCTATATAGACAGTTCCGTCGTGTCCTAGATTATTCACCTGAGCAACCCACCTCCTTCTTCTAACAACTAGAAACTAGACACCTTTAGTATACCTGCATGCCTATTTCCCTATGTTTTACAGCATCAGGTGATTAATAATATCTTAACAAGCACTAAAAGTTAGGAATGTAGGGGAGTTAAGGGCAGACAGAGAACAACCAGGGAGTGAAAGTAAGGAGGCTGGGAGACTGGGGTTACTTATTAGTTCTTCAAACAAACTGTTCCTAACACAGCACAGCTGGTACTATGCCGGGAATGCAGCCTCTCCCTTATCTCACTTTTTCCCAACGCTTTGTGAGACATGCTGCTTCTCAGAATTTTTCCACTCAAGGATTTCCCAGAAACCTCTGTTAGCCTGACTCTGGTCAGGTTGGCATACCTGGTTTTGTCCGCTATATCTTTCTTCAGGCCTAACAGGTACACAGGGTCAATCCCTTACCTCTCTCAAAAAGTGCAAAGTTTCAAAAAGTTGGATGAATAGAAGACTTCTGGAGGTGTGATAGATCTGGACAGGGAGAAGAAGTCTGGAGAGACATGTGAGAAGCAAGGGACATCTGCTTTTCTGTTAAAATATTATATGTTTGCTGTTGAAGAAAAAAAATCCAGAATACTTAACATTGTTATTTTAGCTTGACGTCTGTAGTATGTAAGGTCTTGGAAAAAATTTTAAGGGAGAAAGTAGTTAAGGACATAGAGGTCAATGGTAATTGTGACGAATTGCAACACGGATTTACTAAAGGTAGATCATGCCAAACCAATCTGATCTCCTTCTTTGAGAAGGTGACGGATTACTTAGATAAAGGAAATGCGGTAGATATAATTTACCTAGATTTCAGTAAGGCGTTCGACACGGTTCCGCACACGGAGCTGTTAGTTAAATTGGAAAAGATAGGAGTGAATATGAAAGTTGTAAGGCGGATAAGGAACTGGTTAAAGGGGAGACTCCAGAGGGTCGTATTGAAAGGTGAACTGTCGGGCTGGAAGGAGGTCACCAGTGGAGTCCCTCAAGGATTGGTTTTGGGACCGATCTTATTTAACCTTTTTATTACTGACCTTGGCACAAAGAGCGGGAATGTGCTAATAAAGTTTGCGGATGACACGAAGCTGGGGGGTATTGCTAACACGGAGAAGGACAGGGATACTGTTCAGGAAGATCTGAACCACCTTGTAAACTGGAGTAATAGAAATAGGATGAAATACAACAGTGAAAAGTGCAAGGTCATGCATTTAGGAATTAATAATAAGAATTTTGGATATACGTTGGGGGCGCATCAGTTGGAAGCGACGGAGGAGGAGAAGGACCTTGGGGTACTGGTTGATAGCAGGAGGACTATGAGTCGCCAATGTGATACGGCTGTTAAAAAAGCAAATGCGATTTTGGGATGCATCAGGCGGGGTATTTCCTGCAAGGATAAGGAGGTGTTAGTACCGTTATATAAGGCGTTGGTGAGACCCCATCTGGAATACTGTGCGCAGTTCTGGTGTCCCATGTTCAAGAAGGATGAATTCAAACTGGAACAGGTTCAGAGACGGGCTACAAGGATGATCCAAGGAATGGAAAAACTGCCTTATGAAAGGAGATTCAAAGAGCTTGGCTTGTTTAGCCTGGCCAAAAGAAGGCTGAGGGGGGATATGCTCGCTCTATATAAATATATCAAGGGGGTTAACGTTAGGGAGGGAGAGGAATTATTTAAGTTTAGTACTAATGTAGACACGAGGACGAATGGGTATAAACTGGATATTAGGAAGTTTAGACTTGAAATTAGACGAAGGTTTCTGACCATTAGGGAAGTGAAGTTCTGGAATAGCCTTCCGAGGGAAGTAGCAGGGGCAAAAGACTTTCCTGGCTTTAAGACAAAGCTTGATAAGTATATGGAGGGGATGTTATGATAGGATCGTTAATTTGGGCAATTGATCTTGAATTACCACCAGACAGGTCTGCTCAAAGGTCTGCGGGGAGATGTTGGATGCGATGGGTACTGAGTTGCTGCAGAGAATTCCTTCTTGGGTGCTAGCTGGTGACTCTTGCCCACATGCTCAGGGTTTAGCAGATCGCCATATTTGGGGTCGGGAAGGAATTTTCCTCCAGGGCGGATTGGCAGGCGCCCTGGAGGTTTTTCGCCTTCCCCTGCAGCGTGGGGCATGGGTCACTTGCTGGTGGTTTCTCTGCAGCTTGAGGTCTTCAAACCATTTTTGAGGATTTCAATAACTCGGTCCTGGGATAGGGGTTGTTATAAAAATGGATGGGTGGGGTTCTGTGGCCTGCCTTGTGCAGGAGGTCAGACTAGATGATCAGATTGGTCCCTTCTGACCTATGAGTCTATGAGTCTATAAATAAAACAATTTAAATGTCTGTCTGGTGATGTTCTCCTCCTAATACAACATGGCACGAATGAAATAACCAAACAATGAAATAACCAAATGAAATTAAATAATCAAACATTCATTGTCTGATATAGCTGGAAAACTCATCTGAAAAGTTTTCAAAATAAATCACCGTTTAAAAATGTATAGTGCGTACCTTCCAAAAATTAATCCTACATCTATCTTTGCATTGTGAAGAATATGTACTGAGGCTATAACAACCAACAAGAATATATTTTTATGCAGAAACTCATGATTAAATCGAGTCTTCTTGACTAGTGGTTTAAATCAAATCCACCCTGCTGCTTCCCTGTGTGAACAAAAAACCCCTCCACGCTCTGCTCACACACAGCCACCAGCCTTCAAAGTCACTCCTGGCTGCACTATACTGAGTGTGACTAGCCAGATACTCAGGAACTTACCAAACAACACAGCGACATCACCCAGTTTTCAACTCCCAGCCTTGCACGCCGGGAATGTTCATCTTGGACAGCTCAGTCTGGTCACTGCGTTGGACAAACTCAGTCATTAGTGGGTCACCCCCACAAAGGGGCCGGATTAGGCCACAGCCTTGTTCTTTCTAGTCAAATTCCCCAAACGTTTCAATGAAAACACACAGGTCCAGACAAAACACTAAAATCACTTTAGTAACGGGAGCAAGGGGGTTTTCAGGGATTACAAAGTAGAAAGATGTAAAAGGTCAGAATGGGTTAAAACTATAAAATTAAAACATGCATTTTAAATCCTAAATTTTACCAAACCACGGAAGATGCGAAGCAAACAGTTGCTGTCGATGCACCCAGCTCTGAAGCCCTCCAATAGCAGCACAGAAGCGAGGACGGCCACGTGAAAAGCGATACTCCTCGATATGGCTGTTCACAACAGAATTATCACCCATTTGACACCTGTACTTCTATGCTGCTGCTCCACCTGGGTTTGAGAGCCTGAGCATTTATCCCCACCTCCCAGATGGGCCTGTTCCTTCTTCATGAGACCCAACCACCTGAGGCCGACAGCCTGTGCTTTTTAAAATTAAAAGACAATTAGGTTACTCAGACATGACTTGCCCTCTTCTTCCAAGTCTTTAAAAATACACATTTACATGTCAAACTCTAGCTTATCTAAAGTGGACAAACTTTTAAAATCTCTCTCTAAAAGTTGAATCTGAGTCAATTACATGCAAGTTGCTTAACCCTTTCTTGCCATGTGTTACAGAAGATTAGATCCTGTGTGGATTCTTCCATGTTTAATGAGGTCAGACCTTTGTACGAAACTTATCCCGCAGACCAAGCACCTCTGGAGTCTCTCCTGTGTGCATTGCCTGATGTTGAACAAGGTATGATCTCTGTATGAAACTTTTCGCACAGTTCAAGCACTTGGAAGGTTTTTCATCTGTGTGTAATGCCTGATGTTTCACAATGTCAGACTGTTGTATGTAGGCTTTCCCACAGTCCAAGCACTTGTGGGATCTCTCTCCTGTGTGGATTGCCTGATGTTGAACGAGGTGTGACCTTCTTATGAAACATTTCCCACAGTCCAAGCACTTGTGGGGTCTCTCTCCTGTGTGGGTTGCCTGATGACAAACTAGGTGTGACCTCTGTATGAAAGCTTTCCCACACTTCAAGCACTTGTGGGGTCCTTCTCTTGTGTGTAATGGCTGGTGTTTAACAAGGTATGACCTTCTTATGAAACTTTTCCCACAGTCCAAGCACTTGTGGGCTTTCTCTCTTGAGTGTAATGCCTGATGACGGACTAAGTGTGACCTCTGTATGAAACTTTTCCCACAGTCCAAGCACTTGTGCGGTCTTTCTCCTGTGTGTAATGCCTGATGCTGAACAAGGTTTGACCTCTCTGTGAAACTTTTTCCACACTCCAAGCACTTGTGGGGTTTCTCTCCTGTGTGGATTGCCTGATGTCTAACAAGGTTTGACCTATCTGTGAAACTTTTCCCACAGTCCAAGCACTTGTGGGGTCTCTTTCCTGTGTGTAATGCCTGATGATACACTAGGTGTGACCTCTGTATGAAACTTTTCCCACAGTCGAAGCATCTGTGGGGTCTCGCTCCTGTATGGATTGCCTGATGTTTAACAAGGTTTGACCTATCTGTGAAACTTTTCCCACAGTCCAAGCACTTGTGGGGTTTCTCTCCTATGTGGATTGCCTGATGTTTAACAAGGGCTGACTTTCTAAAGAAACTTTTCCCACAGCCCAAGCACTTGTGGGCTCTCACTCCTGTGTGGATTGCCTGATGTTTAACAAGGTATGACCTCTCTGTGAATCTTTTCCCACAGTCCAAGCACTTGTGGGGTTTCTCTCCTGTGTGGATTGCCTGATGTCTAACAAGGTTTGACTTTCTTAAGAAACTTTTCCCACAGTCCAAGCACTTGTGGGCTCTCACTCCCGTGTGGATTGCCTGATGTTTAACAAGGTTTGACCTCTCTGTGAAACTTTTCCCACAGTCCAAGCACTTGTGGGGTTTCTCTCCTGTGTGGATTGCCTGATGTCTAACAAGGTGTGACCTCTGTATGAAACTTTTCCCACACTCCAAGCACTTGTGGGATCTCTCCCCTGTATGGCTGGGGAGTTTTCGTGTTTTCGAAATGAAACATTTTCCGCTCTCGAGGGATTGAGAGAATTTTTCTCCACTGTGGCTTCTCCTGTGGTTATTAAGATCTGAGAGCTTATTGAAGCTTACCCCATGGTCCAAGCGTTGAAGGGGTTTCTCTCCAGTATGGATTATCTGATGTGTCACAAGTTGTGATCTCAGAATGAATCCTTTCCCACACTGAAGGTAGTGCCAGGGTATCTCTTTCTTTGGATTTGTCTGCTGTCCTCTGGGATCCTCCTCTCCTCCCCTACCATTAATAGATCCATCCACTTTCTTCCCTGGCTGGTTTCCCAAAAGCCTCTCTGACCTCTGCCAATTTCCCCAGGATTCTTCAAGTTCGAAGCACTGGGAAAAAATCCCTTCAGCTCTTTCCACAAAGGTCCCTTGCGGTTCCACTTCCCCTGGAACTTCCCCATGAAGATTCCCCTCCTCATTCTCTCTCCCTCGCTCAGAACCTGCTGGGAGAGACACAATCCAGACAGGAGTCATTGTGCTGGGGAGAAAGAGGAATAGCACAGAGGGAAAACCCAACACAAAGACTGAGCAATTGGACTCCTCCTCCACATCCCACCCAAACACTCACAGGGAAGGAAAGCTGGGAAGTAAACTCCTGCAGATAAGAGGCTGGGTGGAATGGCATGAGCTATATTGATTACTGCAGGCCTGTACTGGCTGAGATGAGGAAGAACTGAGGGTGCTTACTCACACCATATTTGGGGATTCTCAGCTTTTTCCTTCACTCCCTAGATGGTTTCTGTGTCAGTCCTCACCTGTGTGGGTGCATCTCGGAAGACTTCTTTCCTTGCAGGTCCGGAGATCGGGTACCCATGGCTCTTCCCCTCGTTCCAGCTGGACAATCAGCTCAGGTTTGGGAATGGGAAATCCTGCGCAGAGGGTGAAATCAGACCAGATCACGGTGCATGGAGCACTGGTGGAGTATTTGTCAGAAAGGACATTCTGTGAGCAGAACCTGTTCCTGTGCTCTGCTGGAGGAACATGGAATCCTAGAGGAGTGGAAAATGGTCACTGAGCCCCCTTGCACAGAGGAAAATGTCTGGGGAGGCGAGTTGAATTATTACTACACCCTCACTAGGCGTTCCCAGGATATGTTCTCTCTGGAGGCCTCGTTGACTCACACACGGGTCTGGACTTAAACCCTTGCCTCTTTCTACACCTACAGAGCCCAGAGCCCTCCCCAGGGCTGGAGCTAGTCCCAAGGAGGGAGGTGAACAGGGATTGTGCGTGCAACCAAGAAACAACACAGATAGGACAATGACGGATTTATGCCACTTTGAAAGCTGGAGGGGTGTGGATGGTTTAACTTGTCCATTGGGTATTGACACCCATGACCCATTGGAGAGGGTACAGAGATGCAAGTCTCTCTCACATGGCAGCTGTGCGTTATGGAAACCACTCACCTCTGATCTAACTGACCAGGGAAGAACATGTCCAGATTCAGACACACAGACCCCACGGCTTCTAGTATCTGAGGGGACAAGAATCCCTTACCCAGCGAGGTCACCGTCTCATAGTTCTCCACCATGACATCCTTGTAGAGGGCTCTCTGAGTGGGGTCCAGAAGAGCCCCCTGCGCCTGAGTGAAATACACAGCCACCTCCTCGAAGCTCACTGGCATCTGAAACAACAAAAGGCCCCAGTCATTACCAGCTGTCCCAGCCACAATCCCACTAGTCACGCTGGAGGAAGGATAAAGAAATAGAAGCTCTGGGATCACCAGAGTAGCAGAATCCCACCCCCACCCTGCTCAGAGCAGCCAGGAGGCTTCAGGGGGTGGGAGAACGTGAGAGCTCCTTGTCCCCCCAGCACATGGAGCAGGGCAGGGTCTGCTCATTTCCCACACACCTGCCAGCCACAGGCTGATGCGGGAATAGTAAACAAGGATAACCAGAAAAGTGGAGGGAAAAAGAAAAAATACTGAAAGACAAGGCTATGCATGGCTGTGAGAAATACCTATGACAAGCTACCCCACACGGATCTATTAGGGAATTAATAAGTGACCAAAAGCAGGGGGATGTAAAGAATACTAAAGCTGCAGCAATAAAACCAGGAAGCAGAGCTCTGAGCCAGGGACAGAGACAGGAATCCCAACAGCTTCCCTGCGTATTTAAAAGCAGTCTCAGGCTAATGTGATCTAACTTCAGCACTGGAAGCCTTGAAAACGTTCCCAGCCCTGCCAAGGGGGTTGTATCCTGTTTGAGAAATGGGAGAATGTCCCGCCTCCCATACCCCATTACCACTGAGCCCACTCAGAAAATCAGCAGGTTTATCACACCCTGTCTCCTCCCCTACTCCCTCCCTCCAGGAGCTCCCTGAAAATCCCCTACCCAAGCTGGCTCCATCACAGACATTTCCCTTCCCTGCGTCCTCGAAGACGGGCCCATCTGGAGAGAAACGTGGACGTGATTCCTCAGCCTGTCGGGGGGAGAGGGGAGGTTACAGAAGGGGCTTCAGTCCACGTCCCACCCTGATTTTCCCCAGACTCTTCAGACTCTCCCAGTAACAGCATCTCTGAGCCAAATGCTAGAAAAAAAGCAGAACTAAAGGGGCCACTTTGGGGGATTTCCCCCCACTGCCCTGTAAACTCCTCTCCCTGAGGAACAGCAGAGCTCTCTGGTGGCATCAGCTGAAGAATGAGCTGCCCTGGACTCCTGCAGCAGCCCCCAGGGACAGGCAGGCAGAGGCGGAGCCCATTGGCCCATCCACACTCCCTGCCTGCCCAAAGCAGCAGCGACGCCGGTGGGGCTGAGATGTGAATCCTGCCCAGAAATCAGACCAGGGCCCTGGGCAGACCCCAAAACTCGTGAGACACAGACCCCGCCAGCACGGGGGTGTCTGACAATAGCACACACTGGGAGTAGGGTTGGGGTGTGAGGCTGGGTTTTTGCCTCTGTCCCCCATCAGTTTCCACCACAGCCCCTTCCCTCGCAGTGCCCCCCACTCACATCATACCCCATTCCAGCCTCGCTCCCCTCAGCTCCATAATCCCCCCGATCCCCCCGCATCGCCCCATCTTCCCTTCAGTGCGCCCCGCCCCCATCCCAGCCTGCCCCCCGCAGCCCCAGCACCCGCCTCCTGCCCCCACCCCGCTCCCCCGCCTGCCCTCACCCCCTGCACCTCTTTAGCCTCCGCCCCCTGCAGCCCGGGGGTGACACGCGGGGGGCGGGTCTCTCTCACCTTCCCTCCGATCGGGGCCCCCCGGGGCAGGGGCCGGGCCGGGCTGGGGGCTCTGCCCTGGGAGAGGCTCCTGGGGAGCAGCGGGAAGGGCCCTGCTGGAGATTCCCCTCTCCCGGCTGCAGCCAGGGCTCCGGGCTCCCAGCACCAGCCGCCGGGGCTCGGGGATCTCGCCAGGAGCCTGGGAGCCAGAGTCACCGCAGCGGCTGCGAGTCACTTCCTGCTGCCGGGCCGGAGCCCAGCGCTCGCTGCCCCACCGCCGCCTCCCGGCTGCTCCTGGGTCCTAGCGATCAATAGGATCCTGTGCTCATCCTTGGGCCCATGTCACCAGCACCGGGTCACCAGATAGCAAGTGTGAAAATCAGGACAGGGCTGGGGGGTAATAGGCACCTATATAAGACAAAGCCCCAAATAGCGGGACTGTCCCTATACAATTGGGACATCTGGTCACCCTACCAGCACTGGTGCAACAGTTGGAGCTGGCTGAGCTGGACTTGTGGGAGAGAAAAGCAAAAGGAGAAAGAGAGCGGTGGGGGGCGGGAGGGCCGGCCTTAGGATTTATGGTGCTCTAGGCGAGATTATTAAACTGGTGCCCCTGTGCCTGATCTGCTCTTAGCAACACAAACATAAGCTTATAGTATCGGAAAACTTGCCACATTCACATTATTGAAACCAGTTTAACTTAATTAAGCACACTGTAATGCTGATGGACTAGCACTAAAGAAGCAGCACTATAGAAAAAATTCTGATATGACAGAATGATGCAAATAATATATTTTTTTTAATTTATCAAATTTTTTTGAAATTTATATGAAGAGGTATTGAAACAAAGATTTGTTTTTAATTAAAAGCAATCTTTCTGGCTTTTTGGCTGCAAAATCAGTAATAATGTCATCATATGACAAAGACAAAGTCGTGTCTTGTTCGATCGCAAGAATAGCAAGACCAGTCAAGCGTTCCTGACTCATTGTAGAGCGGAGATAGTTTTTAATGAGCTTTAGTTTTGAGAAACTCCGTTCTCCTGATGCTACTGTTACAGGAATTGTCAGTAGAATACGAGTGGCAATGTACACATTAGGATATATGTCAACAAGTTTGCGGGTATGAATAAACTGTACAATGTCCATCACCGATTTTGTATGTGGCAACATTGATGACAGTGTACTCAATTCTTCGTACAGTTCAAGTCCATTTAAATCAAAAGTATCACCATGCTTCAGGAGGCTGTGTAGATTCTTGCACTTTGTCATTAGTTGCTTTTGTTTTCCTATTTCGTTGAATTTAGTTATGTCATACAAAATCCAAACTGTTCATGGTGTACTTGCAAGGTATTAAACCTTTCATCAGCAGCAGATACTGCTTTATCCATCACAACATTAAAAAATTCAACCTCAAATTTCTTTTCTGGATCGTCTATGGGCATGATCTGCTGTTCAGAATCTTCACAAAGAAGTGTCCCTGGCCTTTTAAACTCATATTAACTATGTATTTACTGTATGAAAGTTGGAGAAAACATTGTGAAAACGTAAAACATTGGCTGCCCAACTTCTGGGCTGGCAAAAGTTATACTGACTCACAGGGAAAAAAAAAAAGCAGGAGAATCTTAGTACAACATATGGTCACTCTATACCAGGGGTCGGCAACCTTTCAGAAGTGGTGTGCCAAGTTCACTGTAATTTAAGGTTTCTCGTGCCAGTGATACATTTTAATGTTTGTAGAAGGTTTCTCTCTATGTCTATATTATATAAATAAAATATTGTTATGATCTGAGGTCTTGGCCACCGATCCTGCTCAGGCCACTGCCAGCTGAGTAAATGAAACCCCAAACCGGCAGCGGGCTGGTGGCTGGAACCCTAGACAAGGATCCCAGGCCCTGCTCAGCCCGCTGCTGGTCTGGGGTTCTGACCACCAACTCCTGCCAGCCAGGATCCCGGCCGCCAACCCCCCCTCAGCCCGCTACCAGCCTGGGATTCTGCTCACCCAGGTTGGCAGGAAGAAGAGTGGGGCTGGCGGCTGAGCTCCTGACTGGCAAGGGCCCGGCAGCCGGAACCCCGGAGTAGCAGTAGGCTGAGTGCTGCTGGCACCCCAGACTGGCAGCAGACTGAGCCACTCAACCCCCCACCGGCCCTGCTCAGCCCGCCACCAGCCCGCTCAGCCCACCACCAGCCCACTGCCGGCTGAGTGAATGGAACCCCAGGCTGACAGCAGGTTGAGTGGTTCAACTGGCCTGCTCAGCCCGCTGCCAGCCTGGGGTTCCTTGGGGGTCCCCAGGCCAGCAGTAGGTGCTGAGTGGGGCCGATGGCTGGTATTCCAGCTGGCAATAGGGCAGCAGCCGGAACCCCAGAGCAGTGATGGGCTGAGCCGCTCAGCCTGCTGCTGCATACCATACCTTAAAAAATCAGCTCACCTGCCACCTTTGACACATGTGCCGTAGGTTGCCGACCCCTGCTTTATACACTAGTAAGGAAATGAGCATATTACACTTGTTGGAGGGCTCTTATCAGGAGTAACAGGCTATAGGAAAGTCAGTCAACATTTTTTGTTTCTCTGATGAAAACTGACCCACTCCCTGCCTCAAACCAAACCTGTCACTAATAATTGTCAACAACTTAATTTTCTGTTTTTGGCTAAGATATTGATTTTAAAAAAATATTGAAATTGGATTCAGGATTGTTAGAAAGAATTTTTGGCAAACAAAGTTGTTAAATGACAATCTAAATGGCAACACAGTACTGCTTTCATGCTTGGCTCACCTCCCAGCCTGCTGGTCCAACAGCTACAGTAGAGGAGGAGTTAGGTGGAAAACTGCAGGAACCCAAAATCCACCTCTTGGGGTGCAGAGTGGCAACAGCAGCAGGAAACCCTCAGGTCCAACCACACGCCAATGGGCACCGCCGCCAGCTCAACAGACCATGGTGAAGTTAGCACAGCATCTGATCTCAGGGACGGGGCACCCATGGAGCCACAGCAGCTCGTCCTGCCCTGTGCAGCTCCCCCCGGATGAGATGGATCGCTGGCAGCTGCCAGCCCGGGGGAGAGGCGCTCCCCAGCTAGGGTGGCCAGATCCAGATGTCCTGATTTTATAGGGCCAGTCCTGATATTTGGGGCTTTGTCTTATATAGATACCAATTACCCCCACCTAGAGTGACCAGACAGAAAGTGTGTAAAATCAGGACAGGGATGGGGGGGGTAAAAGGAGCCTATATAAGAAAAAGACCCCAAAATTGGGACTGTCCCTATACAATAGGGATATCTGCTCACCATACCCCAATCCCCTATCCTGATTTTTCATACATCTGGCTAACCCCAGCCAAGCCCTGTGTGACATTCCGATCCTGCCTCCCTGCCCAGGAAGTGAGTTACTTTCACTTTCATTCCTCAGCAAGCAGCCAGCCAGCCTCCCCTCCCCCTCAACACCTCACTCAACCCAGCCCTGACGGAGGGGAGGGAGGAGAGAGAGAGGGGTGCTCCTGGGGAGGAGGGAGAAAGGAGGGGGTGCTCCGTGGGGCGGAGGGGAGGTGAGCTCCTTTCCCAATTCCCACCCCCGCCCCTTCCCAGAGTCCCCAGCAGCCAATCCCATTCCTCAGACTGTGCTGCATTCGGCTCTCTCTAGGACCCAGCAGCCCTGCTTCTACACTGTCGGGGCTGCCTGGAGAGTGGTGCCCCCAGGGAGAGTGAGGCCCTAGGCGGCAGCCTACTCTGCCTATGCCTAAGGACGGCCCTGGGGGGCGGGGAGGAAAATGATGCATGAGGGGAAGGGTGACAGCAGAAACCCACCCTCATATCCCCCAGGTTGCAGGGCCGGCCTCAGGGCCTTTTCCCTTCACCCCTGGGGGCTCCGCATCCTGCACAGGCAGGAGAGGTGCAGATGCAGAATGGGGCAGCTCAGAATAGCTGCTCCCTCCGGAGGCACCAGCCTGCTCCCCAGGAAGCCCCAGCACATTCCCTGCTAGCATAGGCCCCCATTTCTGCCGGCGCTGGAGGGTGCTCGACCCTCCCCCTTACTCCGCCCCCAGTCCAACCCCTTCGCCAAAGTCCCTGCCCCAAATCCACTTTCTTCCTGCCCCTATTCCAACCCTTTCCCCAAATGTCTGTCCCAGCCCCACCTCTTCCCCACCTCCTCCCCTGAGCACGCCACATTCCCACTCCTTCCCCCTCCCTCCCGGAGCTTGTTAGACCACAAAACAGCTGTTTTGCAGCAGCAAGCGCTGAGAGGGGAAGGAGACGGGGTTCATTGAGGGGAGCAGGCGGAGGCGAGGTGAGCTGGGGCAGGGAGCTTGGCTGCTGGTGGGTGTGGAGCACCTTCCAATTTTTCCCCATGGGTGCTCCAGCCCTACAACACCCATGGAGTCAGCGCCTATGGCTACTAGCTCACCGAGTCAGACAAAGACACCCCCCTCCCTTGCTCTTTTCCCTTCCCAGCCCAGCTCACCCCAGCCACCCCCAGCCTGGTTCCTCCTCCTCCACTCCACAAAGTCCCATGCCCAGCTCTACCAAGCTCAGTTCCAACCCCCACTGCCAGCCTCCAGAGCCTGTTCCCAGTCTTGCTCACTCCCACTGTTGGGCCTGACTCCCCCCGCCCTGCTCACTCACATGCTACCAACTTTTGCTCCTGGCTCTGGCTGGTTTCACAGGGCCCCCACCAAAGGCAGAGAGGGACTCTGCGCAGCTCTGAGCTCCCGGGATGAGGTGAGGGGGGCGCTGGGTAGAGCCACAGCCTCAGCCAGTCAGATGAGGGATAATTCAATTCCAGAGGATGGAAACAGCGTCACTGAGCCCCCTTGGGAGATGCAGGCAACGTTGGGATATGTACATATATAACCCATATATCCATGTACCATGTTATAGGTCTTGTGACCTAGTGTGGCTGGAGTGTGTTTCGACATGAGTGCATGATTTGCATTTTAGCAACCAAAGCGAGAACTGAAGGGTGAATTGGTCAAAAAGAACTGTTTATAAAAAAACAGTTTTATCATGTCCCTGGAAAAAAATGAAGAATCAGCAAGAAAGGAAATAACACCTGTGGGACGGCTTTAAAGCTGTGCAAGAATTGGAGGAAATGGCACCCCTTGGATCCTGGCTTCCTGCCCAAGACTGTCTCCTTGGAGTTGCAGATAAAGGCCCAGGACAACAGAGACGACTCCTCCTCCTTAATAAAGGGTTCCACAGGCTCATAGACCTTCCAAAGAGAACGTGACACACCACTTTGCCAAGGGCTTGCTTGATAGTCTGATCCATCTTTTCTACTGTTCCTGCCGATTGAGGATGGTAGGGGATATGTAGTTGTTGCTTTACTCCTAACGCTTTTAACATTTTTATAATTACTTTTCCTATAAAATGTGCTCCATCATCTGAACCAATTACTTTGGAGACCCATATCTACTAAACAGTACTTTCCACAACTTCTTGGCGGTGGTCTCTGCAGAATAATTCCTGGTGGAAATTGCCTCCACCCAACCAGAAAAAGAATCTATTATCACTAATAAATACTGATTCCCTTTTTGGCTCTTAATATAATCAACCTGTATTCTACTCTATGGCCCTGCAAGTCTTTGGTGCCACAAGGCTCCCACATTCGGTGGTCTATTCCCATCTCCTGCACACCTTATGCAGTTTTTAACCAAATTTTCTACGTCCTCTCGTACCTTAGGCCGTATTCCAAACTGTTTTTACCTTAAAAGAGAGTATTTTCTATTCCTCGATGGGCCATAGACTGACACAGGTTAAGGATCTCTTCTCTATAAATTTTCTCAGCTACCCACTTTCCTTTCCTGTTTTCTTATTCACTGCAGAACCCTCTTTCATACTCCAGGTTCCCCAGCTTTAGGTTCAGCCTTCTGTACTATGGAGCCTTGGACCCTTTAAATCATCGCCCAAATCCTGGGGCTGCCGGCTGCTGCTGCTACCCCATGGCTCCGGCAGAAGGGGTCCGACAGCGATTTAAAGGGTCAGGGCCTCCTGGCCGCTGCCGCAGCTCCTGCCATGATTTAAAGAACCTGGGGCTCCCAGCCACTGCTATCACAGCCAGAGTCCCAGGCCCTTTAAATCTCAACGTAACGGGCCCAGAGATTTAAATATCCCACCAATTCCGGTTGAGGCCCCCCCTGCTCAGGACTCCGGCATATTGCTAAGTCCTTTCAGATACTTTCACTCCTGACCATTGGGAAGGAAACAGATGCGTGGGGGGAAGGCTGGTGGCAGAACCTCAAGTCTCACATCCCAGGGGCAGTTCAGGATTTAGCCAAAGCTGAAGCAGTTGAGGATGTCAGCTGGTTCCTCTTCTCTGCTTTGCCCTGCTCAGCTTCCCTTTCAGGATCAGGATGATGAAAGCCCAACGGTGCCATGTGGGTCCCAGGAGACAGCGAGTGTGAGACATACCCCACGGTACAATCTGGACTGTTGAGCTGCTTAATTCTCCATCCCAGGGCATGTTTTACACTGCTTCCCAGGGTGAATAAAAATCAATGACATTAAAAAAAAATCAAGAAAATCAGACTTCTGTTATTTAAATTGGATTTTTTCCCCTCAAAAACACCTTACACCGTGGGAAAGTGCATATTGTACAGCTCTTTTCCCTGTGCTGGATAAACTCAGCCATTAGTGGGTCACCCCCACAAAAGGGCCGTATTAGGCCACAGCCTTGTTCTCTCCAGTCAAATCGTCCAAACACTTCAATGAAAACACACAGGTCCAGACAAAACACTAAAACCACTTTAGTAACAGGAGCAAGGAGGTTTTCAGGGATTACAAGGGAGAAAGATGTAAAAGGTCAGAATGGGTTAAAACTATAAAATTAAAACATGCATTTTAAAACCTACATTTTACCAAACTAAGGAAGATGTGAAGCAAATAGGAATTCCCACCCCACCCGCTGTTGCAGGCAGTTCACAGTTCTGAATACCCAGGCTGGATTTCCTTCCAGCCTTGGCCTGCCCTCCCCAGTCCAAGACCCCTGTTGCTTTTAAAGCCATCTTGTTGACTTCTGTAAAGATGGGAGAGGAGAGGTGGCAATGGAGGCAACTCTTCCTTGTGCTTTTGCACCACTCTCCTCTTTGAGGTTCAGCCCCCAGCTGGACAGACAACAATCAATGTGTGGCCTAAGTGAGTGTCCAGCCGTCCTTCTGGTGAACTGTAACTCTCTTGTTCCTGGCTCCACAGCTGTGAATGGCCAGCTGAGCAATCACTGGCCACTTAGCACCTAGCTGATCCCTGATTTAACAGAATACAGGAACCCTTTGCAGAGGTCATCTACTCCAACCCCCTGCTCAAAGTAGGACCAACCGCCAACTAAATCATCCCAGCCAGGGCTTTGTCAAGCCTGACCTTAAAAACCTCTACGGAACGACAGTCCACCACCTCCCTGCGTAACCCATTGCAGTGCTTCACCACCATCCTAGTGAAAAAGTTATTCCTAATACCCAACCTAAACTTTCCCCATTGCAACGTGAGATCATTACTCCTTGTTCTGTCACCTTGTACTAATGAGCACAGTCTAGATCCATCCTCTTTGGAACCCCCTTTCAGGTAGTTGAAAGGAGCGACCAAATCCCCCCTCTTTCTTCTCTTCTGTAGATTAAACATACCATGTTCTCTCAGCCTCTCCTCATAAGTCATGTGCTCCAGCCACCTAATCATTTTTGTTGCCCTCCGCTGGACTCTTCCCAATTTTTCCTCTTCCTTCTTGTAGTGTGGGGTCCAAAACTGGACACAATACTCCAGAGGAGGCCTCACAAATGTCGAATAGAGGGGAACGATCACATCCCTCAATCTGCTGGCAATGCCCCTACTTATACAGCTCAAAAGTCAAGGTATAACACATTCACCTCATCCACAGAGCCACTTATCTCCTCATGGAAGGCAATTAAGTTACTCAGACTTGACTTGCCCTCTTCTTCCAAGTCCTTAAAAATACACATTTACATGTCAAACTCTAGCTTATCTAAGGTGGACAAACTTCTAAAATCTCTCTCTAAAACCTGAATCTGAGTCAATTACAAGCAAGTTGCTTAACCTTTTCTTGCCATGTGTCACAGAAGTTTAGATCCTGTGTGGATTCTTCCATGTTTAATGAGGTCAGACCTCCATATGAAACTTTTCCCACACTCCAAGCACTTGTGGGGTCTCGCACCTGTGTGTAATGCCTGATGACGACTTAGGTGTGACTTCAGTATGAAATTTTTCCCACAGTCCAAGCACTTGTGAGGTCTCTCTCCAGTGTGGATAGCTTGATGTTCAACAAGGTTTGACTTTCTTATGAAACTTTTCCCACAGACCAAGCACCTGTGGGGTCTCTCTCCTGTGTGGATTGCCTGATGTTCAACAAGGGTTGACTTTATTATGAAACTTTTCCCACAGTCCAAGCACTTGTAGGGTCTCAATCCTGTGTGGATTGCCTGATGATTAACAAGGTCTGACCTTTGTATGAAACTTTTCCCACAGTCCAAGCACTTATGGGGTTTCTCTCCTGTATGGATTGCCTGATGTCTAACAAGGCCTGACCTTTGTATGAAACTTTTCCCACACTCCAAACACTTATAGGGTCTCACTCCTGTGTGGATTGCCTGATGTAGAAGAAGGTGTGACCTCTGTATGAAACTTTTCCCACACTCCAAGCACTGGTGGGGTCTCTCACGTGTGTGGCTTAACTGATGTCTAATTATTTGTGTCTCCGAAATGAAACATTTCCCGCACTCGAGGGATTGAGAGGGTTTTTCTCCACAGTGGCTTCTCCTGTGGTTATTAAGATCTGAGACCTTACTGAAGCTTTCCCCATGGTCCAAGCATTGAAGAGGTTTCTCTCCAGTATGGATTGTCTGACGTGTCACAAGCTGTGATCTCACAATGAATCCTTTCCCACACTGAAGGTAGTGCCAGGGTGTCTCTTCACTGGGATTTGTCTGTTGGGCTCTGGGATCCTCCTCTCTTCCCCCACTCTTAATAGGTTCATCCACTTTCTTCCCTGGCTGGTTTCCCAGAAGCCTCTCTGACCTGTGCCAACTTCCCCAGGATTCTGCCTGCTCCAAGCACCGGGGAAAATTCCCTTCAGCTCTTCCCACAAAGGTCCCCAGAGGTTTCACTTCCCTGGGAACTTCCTCATGATGATTCCCCTCCTCATTCTCACTCCCTCGTTCAGCACCTGCTAGGAGAGACACAATCCAGACAGGAGTCATTGTGCTGGGGAGAAAGAGGAATAGCACAGAGGGAAAACCCAACACAAAGACTGAGCAATTGGACTTCGCCTCCACATCCCACCCAAACACTCACAGAGGACGAAAGCTGGGAAGTAAACTCCTGCAGTTAAGAGGCTGGGTGGAATGGCGTGAGCTATATCTGATGACTGCAGCCCTGTCCTGACTGAGATGAGGAAGGACTGAGGGTGCTTACTCACACCATATTTGGGGATTCTCAGCTTTTTCCTTCATTCTCTAGATGGTTTCTGTGTCCATCCTCACCTGCATGGGTGCTTCTCTGAAGCCTTCTTTCCTCGCAGGCCTGGAGATCGGGCACCCACGGCTCTTCCCCTTGTTCCAGCCGGACAATCAGCTCAGGTTTGGGAATGGGAAATCCTGCACAGAGGGTGAAATCAGACCAAATTAGGGTGCATGGAGCACTGGTGGAGTATGTGTCAGAAAGCACATTCTGTGAATGGAACCCGTCCCTGTGCTCTGCTGGAGCAACATGGAATCCAAGAGGAGTGGAAAATGGTCACTGAGCCCCCTTGCGCAGAGGAATTTGTCTGGGGAGGTGAGCTGAATTATTACTACACCCTCACTAGGCGTTCCCAGGATCTGTGCGCTCTGGGGGCCTTGCTGACTCACACACGGCTCTGGACTTAAACCCCTGCCTCCTTCTAAACCTGCAGAGCCCAGAGCCCTCCCCTAGGCTGGAACTACTCCCAAGGAGGGAGATGAACAGGGATTGTGTGTGCAGCCAAGAAACAACACAGACAGGACAACGATTCCCCTTTGAAAGCTGGAGGGGTCGGGATGGTTTAGCTTCTCCATTGGGTTTTGACAACCATGTCCCACTGGAGAGGGCACAGAGATGCAAGTCTCTCTCACATGGCAGCTGTGCATTATGGAACCCACTCACCTCTGATCTAACTGACACAGGAAGAATGACCAGATTCAGACATGCAGACCCCACAGCATCTAGTATCTGAGGTGATGGGACTCCCTTACCCAGCGAGGTCACCATCTCGTAGTTCTCCTGCATGACGTCCCTGTAGAGGGCTCTCTGAGCGGGGTCCAACAGAGCCCCCTGCCCCTGGGTGAAATACACAGCCACCTCCTCGAAGGTCACCGGCATCTGAAACAACAAGAGTCCCTCACTCAGCACCTGCTGCCCCAGCCACAATCCCAATAGCCACGTGGGAGGAAGGATAAAGAAATGGAAGCTCTGGGAGGGCCAGAGTTGCAGAATCCCACCCCCACCCTGCTCAGAGCAGCCAGGAGGCTTCGGGGGATGGGAGAAAGTGGGAGCTCCTTGTCCCCGCAGCACATGGAGCAGGGCAGGATCTTCTCATTTCCCACACACCTGCCAGCCACAGGCTGATACAGGAAGCAGAGCTCTGAGCCGGGGACAGGAATCCCAACAGGTTCCCTGCGTATTTCACAGCAGCCTCTAGCCAGTGGGGTCAGGCTCCAGCACTGGAAGCTTGGAAAATGTTCCCAGCCCTGTGCAAGGGGGTTAAATCCTGTTTGAAAAATTGAGGAATGTCCCGTCTCCCCTCCCCCATCACCAACGGGCCCACTCAGAAAATCAGCAAGTTTCTCACACTCTGTCTCCTTCCTGCCCCCGCCCCCAGCCGCAGGAACTCCCTAAAAATTCCCTACCACAGCAGGCTCCATCACAGACATTTCCCTTCCCTGCATCCTGGAAGACGGGCCCATCTGGGGAGAAAGGTGGACGCAATTCCTCAGCCTGTTGGGGTGATGGAGGAGGTTACAGAAAGGGCTTCAGTCCATGCCACACCTCGATTCCCCCGAGACTCTTCAGACCCTCCCAATAACAGCATCTCTGAGCCAAATGCTAGAAAAAGAACAGAACTAAAGGGGCCACTTTGGGGGATTTCCTCCCATTGCAGTATAAACTCCTCTCCCTGAGGAACAGCAGGAGCCCTCCGGTGACATCACCTGAAGAATGAGCTGCCCTGGACTCCTGCAGCAGCCCCCAGGGACAGGCAGGCAGAGGCGGAGCCCATTGGCCCATCCACACTCCCTGCCTGCCCAAAGCAGCAGCGACGCCGGTGGGGCTGAGATGTGAATCCTGCCCAGAAATCAGACCAGGGCCCTGGGCAGACCCCAAATCTCGTGAGACACAGACCCCGCCAGCACGGGGGTGTCTGACAATAACACACATTGGGAGCAGGGTGTGGGGGGGCTGGATTTTTACCTCTGTCCCCCTCCCGCCTCCCCATACACCCCCACCCCTCGCAGTGCCCCCCACTCAGATCTTCCCTCATTGCAGCCTCGCTCCCCTCAGCCCCATAATCTCCTCGATCCCCCTGCATCGCCCCATCTTCCCTTCAGTGCGCCCCTGCCCCCATCCCAGCTTGCCCCCCGCAGCCCCAGCACCCGCCTCCTGCCCCCACCCCGCTCCCCCCGCCTGCCCTCACCCCCTGCACCTCTTTAGCCTCCGCCCCCTGCAGCCCGGGGGTGCCGGAGGGGGGGGGGGCGGGTCTCTCTCACCTTCCCTCCGAGCGGGGCCCCCCGGGGCAGGGGCCGGGCCGGGCTGGGGGCTCTGCCCTGGGAGAGGCTCCTGGGGAGCAGCGGGAAGGGCCCTGCTGGAGATTCCCCTCTCCCGGCTGCAGCCAGGGCTCCGGGCTCCCAGCACCAGCCGCCGGGGCTCGGGGATCTCGCCAGGAGCCTGGGAGCCAGAGTCACCGCAGCGGCTGCGAGTCACTTCCTGCTGCCGGGCCGGAGCCCAGCGCTCGCTGCCCCACCGCCGCCTCCCGGCTGCTCCTGGGTCCTAGCGCTAAATAGGGTCCAGTGCAGCATCCTTGGGCGCATGTTACCAGCACTGGGTGACCAGACACCAATTGTGAAAATTCAGGACAGGCCGGGGATGGGGGGTAATAGGCACCTTTATAAGACAAAGCCCCAAATATCGGGACTCTCCCTATACAATAGGGACATCTGGTCACCCTACCAGCACTGGTGCAAAAGTTGTAACTGGCTGGGCTGGCTGAGCCGGACTTGTGGGAGAGAGAAGCAAAAGGAGAAAGAGAGCGGTGGGGGGGGGGGAATGATGGAAGGAAAATGATGGGTGAGGGGAAGGGTGACAGCAGAAACCCACCCTCGTATCCACCAGGGTGCAGGGCCGGCCTCAGGGCCTTTTCCCTTCGCCCCTGGGGGCTCTGCATCTTGCATAGGCAGGAGAGGTGCAGATGCAGAATGGGGCAGCTCGGAATAGCTGCTCCCTCTGGAGGCACCAGCCTGCCCCCCCAGGAAGCCCCAGCACGTTCCCTGCTAGCATAGGCCCCGACTTCTGCTGGCGCCGGAGGGTGCTCGACCCTCCCCCTTACTCCGCCCCCATTCCAACCCTTCCCCAAAGTCCCCGCCCCAAATCCACCCTCTTCCTGCCCCTATTCCAACCCTTTCCCCAAATCTCTGTCCCAGCCCCACCTCTTCCCCGCCTCCTCCCCGAAGCACACATTCCCATTCCTCCCCCCTCCGTCCCAGAGCTTCTTACACCACGAAATAGCTGTTTTCCGGCCGGTGGGTGCAGAACATCCTTCAATTTTTCCCCATGGGTGCCCCAGCCCTAGAACACCCATGGAGTCAGCGCCTATGGCTGTTAGCTCACCAAGTCAGACAAAGACACCCCCTCCCCCCTTGCTCTTTTCCCTTCCCAGCCCAGCTCACCCCAGCCACCCTCAGCCTGGTTCCTCCTCCTCCACTCCACAAAGTCCCACGCCCTGCTCTGCCAAGCTTGGCTCCAACCCCCACTGCCCAGCCTCCAGAGCCTGTTCCCAGCCTTGCTCACCCCCACTGTTGGGCCTGACTCCCACAGTCCAGCTCTCTCACATGCTACCAACTTTTGCTCCTGGCTCTGGCTGGTTTCACAGGGCCCCCACCACAGGCAGAGAGGGACTCCGTGCAGCTCTGAGCTCCCAGGAAGAGGTGAGGGGGCCTCTGGGTAGAGCCAGAGCCCTCAGCCAGTCAGATGAGGGATAATTCAATTCCAGAGGATGGAAACAGGGTCACTGAGCCCCCTTGGGAGATGCAGGCAATGTTGGGATATGTACATATATAACCCATATATCCACGTACCATGTTATAGGTCTTGTGACCTAGTGTGGCTGGAGTGTGTTTCGACATGAGTGCATGATTTGCATTTTGGCAACCAAAGCGAGAACTGAAGGGTGAATTGGTCAAAAAGAACTGTTTATAAAAAACAGTTTTATCATGTCCTTGGGAAAAAATGAAGAATCAGCAAGAAAGGACATAACACCTGTGGGACGGCTTTAAAGCTGTGCAAGAATTGGAGGAAATGGCACCCCTTGGATCCTGGCTTCCTGCCCAAGACTGTCTCCTTGGAGTTGCAGATAAAGGCCCAGGACAACAGAGACTCTTCCTCCTCCTCCTCCATATAATAAAGGGTTCCAAACTAAGGGGTTCCACAAGCTCCTAAACCTTCCAAAGAGAATGTGATACGGCTGGTAGTCAGTATCCAATCCATCAATGCTCCGGATGGCTGCCAACACCAATGGTAATTTATTGTCCTAACTTTTGCCAGTGATTTGCACCACTTTGCGAAGGGCTTGCTTGATAGTCTGATCCATCCTTTCTACTGTCCTGGACGATTGAGGATGGTAGGGGATAGGTAGTTGGTGCTTTACTCCTAAAGTTTTTAATATTTTTCATAATTACTTTCCTATAAAATGTGCTCCATCATCTTAACCAATTAGTTTTGGAGTCCCATATCTACTAAACAGGACTTTCCACAACTCCTTGGCAGTGGTCTCTGCAGAATGATTCCTGGTGGAAATTGCCTCCACCCAGCCAGAAAAAGAATCTATCATCACTAATAAATACAGATTCCCTCTTTGGGTCTTTATATAGTCAATCTGTATTCAGGGGGAGGGATAGCTCAGTGGTTTGAACATTGGCCTGCTAAACCCAGCATTGTGAGTTCAATCCTGAGGGGGCCATTTCAGGAACTGGGGTAAAAATCTGTTTGGGGATTGGCCCAGCTTTGAGCAGGGGGATGGACTAGATGACATTCTCAGGTCCCTTCCAGTCCTAATCTTCTAGGATTCTACTCCATGGCCCTACAAGTCTTTGGTGCCAAAAGGGTCCCAAATTCAATGGTCTATTCCCATCTCCTGCACACCTTTTGCAGTTTTCAACCAAATTTCCTACATCCTCTCACACCTTAAGCCATATTCCAATCTGTTTTTACCTTAAAAGAGAGTATTTTCTACTCCTCAGTGGGCCATAGACTGACATAGGTTAATGATCTCTTCTCTTTAAAGTTTGTCAGGTACCCACTTTACCTCCCCTGTTTTCTTATTCACTGCATAACCCCCTTTCATGCTCCAGGTTCCTCATCTTTAGGTTCAGCCTCCTGTTTTATGATGTGAACTCTAGTATCTACCATAACCCCCAAAGGTTCCTTTTTTTACTAATATAGCTAAAGCAGCCACTTTATCTTTCTGATATTTTTAATCCCCTTCTCCCTTTGGATGATTTTTAGTATGTCTTCATTTAATTTTCCCAGGTATTCTTTCAACCAATCCTAGATAAATTTCCACCCTGAGACATGGTTCTTTTTCCAAAGCCAGTGTAACAGCCCCTGGACTGCAAAATCTGAATCCATACACAGACACTCCCCAGGTTACACAAGACCCGACTTACAGAAATTCACACTTATGGAAAAAATTCCATAAACAAGAAATAGGGATTTTCAAGTCCCAAAATTTTTGCGTAACGTACGGGTATATGTTTCCGACTTATGCAGAATTTGAGTTACGCAAGGCTTTCCGGAACAAAACGATTGTGTAAGTTGGGGAGCGTCTGTAGACATAAAAGCAAAGTGCAACTTTATGTTGTCTGTTTAAGCAGATCACTAAGGCTAAGTCTACAGTAAAAACCTCAAAGTGCTCCCGCGGCAGCGCTTTGATCTGACAGCGTGGACACCCGCGAGCGCTTGGGACAGACTCTCCCAGCACTCTATGTAATCCACCTCGACGAGGGGAATAGCATCAAGTGCCGGGAACTGTCTACACTGGCGCATTACAGGACACAAACCTGCTGCACTTGGGGAAGGGTGATTTTTCACACCCCAGCGAGCAAGTTACTGCGCTGTAACACGTCAGTGTACACATGGCCTAAGAGCTCTGATCTCTGCTGCCTGCGCTGAAGTCATGCCCATGGATCCAGAGAGTCTCCCCATTAGCTTGCATAGCAGCATCACCCATATACTGCTTACTCCTTTCATGGTACAAACGACGATCTGTGAACCAAACCTCTTTTTCTCCAAGGCATAACACTTCATCTACCGGGGGTGCGTCTTCAAATAACGTTGATTCAGTTGCTGGAAGTGGGCATTCATGCTCTTCTCCTTCCGTCAGGAGGCCATATGGTAACAACACTGTTTTAGCCTGTTTTAAGACACAAAAAGCTTTTTCTTGTTCAGGTTGCCACACCCATTCTACTTTCTTTTTCAATCAATGCTACAAGAGTTCAGTTATAATGGAAACATTCCAAATGTGCATCCTCAAATCAGAGCCGCCAAGAGGATTCAGGGGGCCTGGGACAAAGCAATTTTGGGGGCCCCTTCCATTAAAAAAATGGCAATACTATACAATACTATATTCTCGTGGGGGCCCCTGTGGGGCCAGGCACAAATTGCCCCACTTGCCCCCCCCACAGGTGGCCCTGGGAAAAATAAACCTTCTGCATCTCGGCACAAACCCAGTTTTGAGAAACTTCTTTACAAGGTATCACTGGTTCTCAGCATCAGCTAGTGCTAAAAGGCACTAAAGCTCATTAAAAGGGTTGGACAAATATTTTCCGTCAAAACTTTTTCTGGATTGAAAACTAGGGGTTTTTAAAAAGCAGAAAAATATCACGGACAATATCTGCTTTCCTTCAAAATTTGTTGTGTTTATTTTAATTGAAAAGCTGAAATTAGTCTGCCAAAACCTGACTATGGTTTGGAGTTTCAGAAGTGTGTGGCCAAATATTTGCTGCTTGCTGTGTTTGATTGTTAAAAGAAACAAACAAAAAATTCTGCTTAAAAACAATCCAAAACTTTTGAACCACCTCAGCTTGTGACCAAACGCCTGAGCCCATCCAGTCAGAGATTTTTCCAGGTTTCTGATACTCTTCTGGCTTCCTTGACTCATATCTGTCTCCATAACTTTGGGTTCATTTAGGTTACAACATAAGAAGAGCCATATTGGGTCAAACCAAAGGTCCACCCAGCTCAGTATCCTGTCTATCGACAATGGCCAATGCCAAGTACCCCACAGGGAGTAAACTTAACAGGTAATGATCAAGTGATCTCTCTCCTGCCATCCATCTCCACCCTCTGACAAACAGAGGCTATGGACACCATTCCTTACCCATCCTGGCTAATAGCCATTAATGGACTTAACCTCCATGAATGTATCTGTTTCCTAGAGACTGGCTCCACGGGGTCCCTCGCAAACTGGAGACAGTTACCGTGGGTTTGTCTTTAGTATAGCTTATGTACAAACTCCACGAACTGAGCATTTGAGCTTGTTCCAGAATCTGGGATGAGCCTATGTTGTGAAAACTGAAATGCTCAAAATAGCACATGCATGTGAATGGACACAGGCTGCTAAAATTAAATTAACCCAGGGGGTCTCAAACTAGGGGTCACGAACCCTCAGGGGGTCACAAGGTTATTACTAGGGATTGCGAGCTGTCAGCCTCTACCCTCAAACCCTGCTTTGCCTCCAGCATTTATAATAGTGTTAAATACATAAAAAAGTGTGTTTAATGTATAAGGGGCAGGGGGTTGCACTCAGAGGTTTGCTATGCGAAAGGGGTCACCAGGACAAAAGTTTGAGAACCACTGAATTAACCCCTCTGGGGCCTCAGGGAATGCAGGGGAGGGAGGTCTCCCTTGGTAGGGTTGGGAAGGATATTGCTCTTCTCATGTGATCCCTCCCCTAGCGGCTAATTTTAAATGAAGCTACCCTCCCCTGACATGAATCTCCCTATGGCACTGAAATTAAATGTGGACTATAATTTGGCATTTGAGAAATGAAAGGGATGGTAGCCCTAATGGAAAAGCTAACTGCTTGGCTCTTCTGCAAGCCTCAAACTGCTGAATGAGCTTTAGGGTAGGGAAGGCTGTGCCTCCCAAACAGCCTGGCCCTGCCCCCTAGCTGACCCTCACCCACTTCTTGCCCCCCCTCAGAATCCCCAACCCATCTTGTTCCTTGTCCCCTCACCATCCCCCAGAGACCCCACCCCCAAACACCACCCCAGGACCCTACCCCTGCTCCCTGTCCCCTGACTGCCCCGACCCCTATCCACCTCCCTGCTGAATCCTGACAGACCCCCGGAACACCCATGATCCAACCCCCCTGTTCCCTGTCTCCTGACCGACCCCCCACTTCTGCCCCCTCCCTGTCCCTGACTCCCCGGGACTCCCTGCCCCTTAGCCAACCCCCCCAAGCCTTGGCCCCTTACCCCCGGCCCCCCCCTTACCCGGAGCCTGAGCACATCCAGGAGTGTCCCTCAACAGTGGCAGCATGGCTCCAGCGGGACCTGAGCTCCGCCCCGCTCAGAGCCGCATGGTAAGGGGGCGGGGCTGTGAGCTCCAGGCTGAGCTCAGCTCCCTCCACTCAGTCTGTTCACTGGGCTGGACAAGCTCAATCATTAGTGGGTCACCCCCACAAAGGGGCCGGATTAGGCCATAGCCTTGTTCTCTCCAGTCAAATACCCCCAAACATTTCAATGAAAACACACAGGTCCAGACAAAACACTAAAATCACTTTACTAACTGGAGCAAGGGGGTTTTCAGGGATTATGAGGGAGAAAGATGTAAAAGGTCAGAAACGGTTAAAACTACAAAATTAAAACATGCATTTTAAATCCTAAATATTACTAAACTAAGGAAGATGCAAAGCGAACAGAATTTCCCACCCCACCCGCTGTTGCAGGCAGTTCGCAGTTCTGAGTACACAGGCTGGATTTCCTTCCAGCCTTGGTTCGTCCTCCCCAGTCCAAGGCCCCTGTTGCCTTTCAAGCC